>NC_051238.1:13929121-13936621 GCF_015220715.1 Pygocentrus nattereri | reverse complement strand
AGAATGGGCAGACTGGTTTGAGATGATAGAAAGGCAACAGTAACTCAAATAACCACTTGTTACAACCAAGGAATGCAGAATACCATCTCTGAATGCACAACACATCAAACCTTAAAGAAGATGGGTTACAGCAGCAGAAGACCACACCAGGTGCCAGCCTCACCAAAATTGGACAATTGAAGATTGGAAAAATGTTGCCTGGTCTGACGAGTCTTGATTTGAGCTGTGACATTCAGATGGTAGGGTCAGAATTTGGCCTGGACATGAAAGCATGGATCATTGTATCAACGGTTCAGGCTGGTGGTGGTGGCGTAATGGTGTGGGAGATATTTTCTTGGCACACTTTGGGCCCCTTAGTACCAATTGAGCATCGTTTAAATGCCGCAGCCTACCTGAGTATTATTGCTGACCATATCCATCCCTTTATGACCACAGTGTATCCATCTTCTGATGGCTACTTTCAGAGGGATAATGCACCATGTCACAAAGCTCAAATCATCTCAAACTGGTTTCTTGAACATGACAATGAGTTCACTGGACTCCAGTGGCCTCCACAGTCACCAGATCTCAATACAATAGAGCACCTTTGGGATGTGGTGGAACGAGAGATTCGCGTCATAGGTGTGCAGCCGACAAATCTGCAGCAACTGTGCGATGCTATCATGTCAACATGGACCAAAATCTCTGTGGAATGTTTACAACACTTGATGAAAGTATGCCATAAAGAATTAAGGCAGTTCTGAAGGCAAAAGTGGGTCCAACCTCTTACTAGCAATAACCCATTAAAATGGCCGGGGAGTGTGTGTGTGTACATACAACCCCAATTCCAAGGAAGTTGGGACGTTGTGTAAAACATAAATAAAAACAGAATACAATGATTTGCGAATCCTTTTCAACCTATATTCAATTGAATGCACTACAAAGGCAAGATATTTAATATTCAAACGGATAAACTTTATTGTTTTTTACAAATATTCACTCATTTTGAATTTGATACCTGCAACACATTGTTACAACAGTGTGGCTTCGTAGTAAAAGTGGGTACTACACTGGCCTGCCAGCAGTCCAGACCTAAAGATTAAGAGACCTTATTAGTCCCACAACTGGGGAAATTTCAACTCCGCATTTAACCCATCTGTGAAGTGAAACACCACATACACACTTGTGAGCACACACACACTAGGGGGCAGTGAGCACACTTGCCCGGAACAGTGGGCAGCCCAATCCGCAGTGCCCGGGGAGCAGTTGGGGGTTAGGTGTCTTGCTCAAGGATACCTCAGTCATGTGTTGTCAGCTCTGGGGATCGAACCGGCGACCTTCCGGTCATGAGGCTGGATCCCTAACTTCCAGCCCACGACTGCCCCCATTAAAAATGTGTGGCGCATTATGAAGCGCAAAATATGACAACAGAGACCCCGGACTGTTGAGCAACTGACGTTGCTTCAACAATTAGTGTCCTCAGTTCCCAAACACTTATTGAGTGTTATTAAAAGGAAAGGTGATGTAACACAGTGGAAAACATGCCCCTGTCCCAACTTCTTTGGAACGTGTTGCAGGCATCAAATTCAAAATGAGTGAATATTTGCAAAAAACAATAAAGTTTATCCATCTGAACATTAAATATCTTGTCTTTGTAGTGTATTCAATTGAATATTGGTTGAAAAGGATTTGCAAATGACCGTATTATGTTCTTATTTATGTTTTACACAACGTCCTAACTTCACTGGAATTGGGGTTATATATGTATATATAGTAGGGATGGGGAGAGTCACTG
Organism: Pygocentrus nattereri; assembly: GCF_015220715.1. Lineage (NCBI taxonomy): Eukaryota > Metazoa > Chordata > Actinopteri > Characiformes > Serrasalmidae > Pygocentrus > Pygocentrus nattereri. The sequence continues at coordinate 13,934,847 of NC_051238.1, read as the reverse complement.
ATTCACATCGGTGATTCGGCACACATGTCTGCGATTCGACTGCACCGGTAGATTCAACGTGCATCGGGCGAATTTACGGTGCATCTCCTCTAGCCATTTTGCATCTGCAAATACCATGGTTAAATCGGGTGTTTTGTTTTCCACTATCTATTCCTTATTCTAACGTAATTTCAGAGGCAACATATTTTTTATTTTTATTGATTTCTTTTTTAAATGCACCATAGTGTCCTCAGGTACTGACGCAAGCACGCAGACGTACACAACAAAGCTGGAGGGAAATGAGAGCATTAGCAACGACAAAGAGATTTAATGCACCAAAAAAGACACACAAATCAAACGTGTGGCAATATTCCGGGTTTTTAAGCGAGGTGGTCAACTTGACGAGACGCACGCAATCTGCAAACAATGCCGTGGGGCTATCAAATACGTTAGTAGCACAACGAACTGGCGACACACATGAAAATACGGCCCGGTGTGGACGTCTCTGCGGCCGCTACCCCCTCGTTTTCTTCGGATCCTGCTGAAACACGAGCCACACTGAGCAGTAGCAAAGGAGGTGACACGTCCATCGCAAGTTTATTTAGGCAAAACACGCCTACTCAGTCAACTATCTGGAACCTTGTGTAGCAGTTAAGTCTAGCAGACAGTAGTATGTGTTGCAGATCATAATTTGCACATTGTTAATACAGTACTTTTAAAAATTGTTCATCTTATGTTTTATACGTTTTGTATAAATATAGATGGAGAATATAACTGAATAATTCAGTTGAATAAATTAATGCTCAGTCTGAATATACTGAATTATGCATTTTTTTATATTATGTATTGGTTTTGCTCCATTGAAAACAACCAAATGCATACATCCCTTAAATTGTTAGAGAGTAAAGTAGAATTGTGCTATTGAGTTAAGAAAACTGATGGGTCAGGCCAATACATCCTCAAACCTCAACTAACTGTATCGAATGATCACTTATCAAACCGAATCCTCATATAATTAAGTCATATCGTTATCAAATCATTTTTGAATCGCATCATATCGTGAACAGGAGTGATTTGTATCGCATCGTATCGACAAGGGGTTTCAGAGTATCGCAATTATATCGTATCGGTGGCAGTGTATCGAGATGTGTATCGAATCGACCTTAGTGGTGAAGATATACATCCTTAATATATAGTGCATTTCATTCTGAAGGCAGCTGCCTAACTAGTGACTGCACCTCACTCTTTGGGCAGCATTTTAACCAAAAAGGCATCGCAGTAGGCATCCCATCTGGTCAGCGCTTCAGAGCCATCACATATCATCACAGTTTCACTGTGCTGTACACATTTTATCCGCTTACACAGTCACTCATTAGCTTACACTCACCTCCAACTGTAAAAGTGGATCATCTTAGTGTAAAAGTACGGTTTTGAATCCAATTTCATTTGATATATTTTACTTTAATAGACTTATCCTACAATTTTACATTTTGCTCTTTATATACAAATGAGTGTTTTGAGGCATTAGCACAATAGCTAATGTGGTAGCTATAGGCAGAGGTGCCAGGTTTTACTGGGAGTGTCTTGGTTGCTTTCACATTCCCGAACGAAGACTCAACAGACACTATCCTTCATGGACACATTTCAGACCGAAGTAAGACAAGAATACACAGTTTCCCTAAAAACATAGTTACCTATGTTTTCAAGATCTGAGCCAGAATGATGTTAAATCTCAACTTTAAGTCCCAGAGCGGCTTCCATTTTCACCACAGCTGTAGACTTCAGTCACTTTTTAGCTACACTGGCTTTGCAGCTCCACTGCAAAATCTAAGCAGTCTTTGTCCATGAAACATGTCTTGGCTGATTGTATTACTAAATAAGTAGCGGGGGGAAAGCCCACACACAGCAGCTTGCAAATCCATGTGGCACATTCTCTTGTTCCCTCAGTTTCAGCCTTATCATGCATATTACTTTGCTCTTTTAGCTTGTTACTTTTTTTCTCTTTGTCCTTCTGTCTAAGTTTGGCTTGTGCAGCTGGTTTAGTAAATACTTAAAACAGATGTTTGCCTGGCAGCCACATTAGGACGAAATATTCTGTGCATGATTGAGTATGGATGTATGTTTGGATATGCATCTGCAGTAACCTTCACAGCATTTATTTGTCTGTCTGGGAAAAAATATGCATTTCTTATGTTCTTCAGCATTCCTGTACGTCTGTGCATGCTCAAGTGTGTGTGTGTGTGTGTGTGTGTGTGTGTGTGTGTGTGTGTGTGTGTGTACTGGGGCAGAGATGTCAGGGTGTACCAGGGAACACATGGGACAGTAAGTAGCCCAACTGAACTGAATAATGGAATGTGCAGTGGCACATCTCTCTCTCTGTCTCTCTCTCTCTCTCTCTCTCTCTCTCTCTCTCTCTCTCTCTCTCTCTCTCTCTCTCTCTCTCTCTCTCTCTCTCTCTCTCTCTCTCTCTCTGTCTCTCTCTCTCTCTCTCTCTCTCTCTCTCTCTCTCTGTATTAGTACGACTTTCTAATTTTAATAATAATGTCATGCATGTTTAATGAGAAATGACGTTCATCTCTTAAGTCAATGAAAAATGTATCATAAAGGAAACAAAGAGAGTCATTTCCATAGTGTGTGTATGTGTGTGGGAATGTAATGGGCAAAATTGTTCATGGTTGTAACATTTGTTACAAAAACAGTAAAAAAAAACATCTTCCAAGATATTTGTCCTTTAAGGCATATAATGACACCAAACATTTGTGTAATTTGCCTCAGCAGAGTTAGTGTTTAGTCCTGAATCACAATAACAAAGCATGTGTGTATGTGTTTAGTTTCTCAGTGTTTCATCCTGCAGGTGAAGAACCCAATTCACAGGGTTTCCTGACAGGACTCTTTTACACAGATCATAGACCAGAGCACTTAACTCACCAACAAATAAATCAACATTATTAGTCGTTAGTGACAAACTCTGTCTACAGATACCCACACACACACACACACACACACACATATGCCTTCAATGGCATGCAACAGACTCTCTATTCATCACTAATGAAGTGTGCATGTATGGACAAAGTAATTGCGGTAAATCTGACCACACACACACACACACCTTTCTAAACGGTTGTAAATGGTAAGAACTACATAATACAAAAATTAACAGACACCCTCGTCGAGAGAGAGAGAGAGAGAGAGAGAGAGAGAGAGAGAGCAGTGAAAGTAAATAAGCCTTTGAATTTTTCTCTTGTCTCATTTTAGTCATGAACTTTAATAATATAAAATCAGTTCTGCTGCAGATTCATGCATTAAGTTGATCTCATAACCATAGTCATTTCAGTTCATATCTCTCATATTCAAAAGGGAGGGACAAAATCTTGCTGATCATGTAGCTATTAAGAGCTCCTTTCTGACAGAAAACTGCAATCAACACTTGCTATGTTTACTTCTTGTTTTTCTCAAAATACTTCGAATTGTGACAAATGATTCCAGACTTTTGAACATCAGCTCAAATGAGCTGATTCTGATCATATAATTAGTCACTGATAAGGAAGAAGAGGAAGTTGTTAAGACTGTTACAATATCATCAACAATCAAGGTAGCTGCTGATATCAACTGGCATACAGGGGTCAATCAGCACACACACTTTTTGTCCCGCTCCCCTCAGGTAGGAGGTTGTAGAGCATTAAGAGTAAAACAACCAGACTGAGGAACAGCTTCTTCCCTGAAGCTGTAAGACTCTTAAATTGCAATTAGACGTCACTGCAATGGCACTTCATGTCCACTTATTTATCTCTGCTGCTGTACTGAACCAGTGCCTCCACAATATCACCCCTACACATGTCACTTTATACATGTCACTTTATACATCACCAGTATTAAGATGTACACCTTCTACCTCGTACTCATGCTGCTGTGGTTCATCCTGTTGTTATATTGCACCATCTATCTATCTATAAGAGTCATAGAGTCTGCTTATTTAGATCTAATACAGAGTGAACTAAATCAGGTTTAACCATTGATTCATGACATAGCAGTAAATACAGCATGTCAGAAAAGAATCCACAGAGAACACACATTTTTGGGCTTCTTTGTTATATTCATTTAGTCGATTTTACTCACATTATTATCATTATAATTAAAAGTAGTAATTATATTTGTTTTATTATTAATGTAAGATGATAAGAAATTTGTGTATTTGAGAAAAAAATCCAAATGGGCATCCACTAGACCAGGGATCGGCAACATCTGATTCCGGAGCCACATGTGGCTCTTTTACTGCCCAGTTGTGGCTCCACAGCGGAACTACATTGTTAGTTCAAAATAAAATAATCCTGCTTTGCAGTCAAATAAAGCTCGGCTGATCATTCTAACAGTTTCAACAAAAAATAGTCTTAAACTCATAATCTCATTCACCACCTTATAACTATATGCCCTATAACACCCTACAAAAGATTGCCGTGCAGACTACAGGTGACACAACAACGCAGACAACATTCTTGCCTAGATAGTAGCTAATAAAAAGACAAGGAGAAAGATTTAAGATAAACATCGATCATTTGGAGAATGATGGACTTATGCACTCCAGCCGGTTTTCCTGATATGTTTAATCTGAAACGAGAAACTGTCAAACATTAAAAGTCGAGAAGATGAAGTTAACTTCTCATTTGCCAGCTCCTTGTCTGAATTGTCCTGTCCCACCTTAAATGGTGCAGCAGTGACATTCTGGCACCTCAGGCACCCTTTAAGGTGGAATGTGAAAATTAAAACAAGAAGCTGGCAAATGAGAAGCTGACTTCATCCTCGCAAAAAGCCAAACATTGAGAGTCATTTTACAAGAAACGATTATACTTATTATACTTATATTTATTATACAGAAAAAGTTTCCTGCTGGAGATATGCAAAAAAAGCTGAGTTAAAGCTTTCAGCATAGCAAAGTCTGCATTTGTGTTTAGATTTTTAGCTTATACTATTACATTAGCTCATACTGAGACATGTTCACAGCCAGGAAATGGACATAAAATGTTGTGTGGTTCCCAGTGAGCTAGACACTGCAGGCTAGCTAGCCACCCTGTACATAATGCACATGCAAAATAAAAAAAAAATTAAATACCCCTCTGCTGAAGCCAGGCCTAGTGTTATTTAATCAGAATTCCACATGGTATTAAAATAATGTAATTAAATTCAATCTTGGGGAAATCTGGGATTTCATAAATCACTGACTCATTTCCTAAAGCATCATAATCAACTCAAACTGTTGAGAGGTCAAAGATTTACACCCCTAACTCCCACTAGGGGTGTCGAGTACAATGAATGTAACTGTCAGTGTTGGATTACTGAAAGGAACCAAGGGCCACTTTGTTTCATTTCACTTCACTCCTGCATTGTCTGCCCTTCACTGTGCGTCCAAAAAAAAGGAAAAGAAAAAGACAGGGAAAGAACAAGATTAATGCCACAGTAGCATTCTGAGTCAATCAGCGCAGACAATCCAGAACAAAGAGTGTGTGGAGGGTCTAGACATGGCAAGCCCACCCAGTCATGTCATTTAAAATGTGTTTTCCTTCCTCTCTGCAGGTTCTGCCCTGCTTCTCTTTTTCTCCAAACAACCTCTCCGTCCCTCACCTCCACCGCTACCTTTTGTAAAAAAGAAACTTTTCCCTGCTTTGGGCAACGAACCGCAGAGGACACACAATGTGTCAAATTAACAAAAAGAGAGCACACACACACACACACATGCACACAAAGGTGTG
>NC_051238.1:13821621-13924121 GCF_015220715.1 Pygocentrus nattereri | reverse complement strand
AGATTTGAAGGAGGGAAGAATGGAAGAATGGAGGGATGTATGAGAAAAGAAAGAGTCTTTAGGAGAGAGGGTAAAGACAATAGATGACTTGATATCAGCTGGTACGAAATGAGCAATGAGAACTTAATTGAAGAGAAAAATGGATAGAGCGAGAAAGAAATGAAAGGATTAGCAGAGGTGGGCATGGACAAATGCCAAGAAAAGATTGAGGGGGAAAAAACCCTTACTCACAAGCTTATTGGAGGTAAAGAGGTGGAGCCAACATCAGCTGATCCAATGACAGAAAGAAGAGCGAGAGAGAGAGGGAGAGGGAGAAAGAGAGAGAGGGTTTAAATGGCGTAATGAGCAATAATCGGCTTGGTTCAGAATGCTGGGTATTTGAGTGTCTGCTGATTGTAAGGTCTTTTGTTGCTGCCAGGTCTAAATAGCTTCCTTTCTCCTCAAAGCATACAGTATTTGCCGTTTCACTGAGCTGATCATGTAGGTCACTGTGTTCACACAGACCCAAAAGGGCAAACTGCTGATCAGATTCTTATCATCTTACCACGTGTGACAACCTGTTACCATTCAAAAGACAAACTCTTTTAAAGTAATAGTAACTTTCTATTTACTCCAATTTTCAATCAGTCAAGACATGTTTAGCATCCAAAGTTCACTTCTTAAGTTTTGCACTGGAGCTACAAGGCTCATGTACACTATATGCACAAAAGTATTGGGACACTTACACATTACATCTATAGGAGCTTTTATGGCATCCCATTCTAAATCTAAGGGCATTAAAATGGAGTTGTTCCTGTCTTTTCAGCTATAAGAGCTTCCACCCTTCTGGAAAACTTTCTATAAGATTTTAGAGTGTGTCTGGGGGAGTTCTTGCCCGTTCATCCAGAAGAGCATTTGTGAGGTCGGATGTTAAATGAGATGTTGGATGAGAGGGCCTGACTCTGTCTCTGTTCTAGTTCATCCCAAGGGTGTTTGATGGTGTTGAGGTCAGGGCTCTGTGAAGGTGTGTCAAGTACTTCAACACCAAACTCACCCAGCCATGCCTTTATGGATCTTGCTTTGTGCTAGAGAGTGGGGCTCATTCTGGGGCTCATTCTGGAACAGAAAAGGGCTTTTTCCAAACTGTTCCCACAAAGTTGGAAGAGCATAATTATCTAAAATGTCTTGGTCTGCTGAAGCATTAAGATTTCCCTTCACTGGATCTAAGGGGTCGTGACCAAATCCTGAAAAACCACCCATAGCATCATCCCTCCTCCACCAAATTTGACAGGTGAATTTTTTATATGTTATATGTTAAGTAAAATGAAATTGTGTTTATGTAAAAGCTGCTTCCAAAAATGTTTCCTGATTGAAACACATTACAAAACATTACCCTGTTTTACCTCTTAGCCCACTAATTAGCAAAACGTAAACTGCATACCTAAATTAACATATACTTCAAAATAGACAAAATGATGTCACAAAGCTAAAGTATCAGTAGCAGCCAACTTGAAGTGTTCATTTTATCTGTACTTTGACCATTTCTAAGACAACAATATGTCATACAGTGTCAGAAACGATATAAACATGTCTCTTTGAGATTACAATTCAGTGCAGTTTTAAACAAATGTGATCATTTAGGCATTAAGTTGGCACAGTGCTAGGAGTATTGTTGGGTATATTACTTGTTAGCTAAATTAGCCGATGTTTGAGCTAATAATGAATGTGGTGTAAATTTGATTTCATTACCCTATGGAAGGTCTGAGGTCATTTTCAGTAGAACTGTGGTGCATTTCTGCATGAATGCATGAATCAGTCTGGACTACTCACACCACAATGGAAAGACAATGGACTACAGTAGGGTTGGTCAGGCATTTCAATACATGTATGAAGCCGGTAACCAATCAGGCGACACTTGTTTCAACATCAACTGTGAATCACTTCCTAATATCATTGGTAAGTTGGTAAGTCTTAGCAGGAATGTAAACAGATTGTGTAACTGCTTTTTCCTATTTGATATGTTGTATTTCCGGTTTTATGTGACATTGAAACTTATATATTAACAGTTTAACACTTTTATTTCTTACTGTTTACTCCTATAACCTAATAATAACTTTATGTAGTTATTCAATTATAAGCCTTAGGATGTAGACCTTCAAAGAAGCTTATGGGGTTAAAGGAATCCGGAGTGTGAAGATGGATTTTAATCTCTTGGAAATACCAAAGCAGTATATTATAGTAATCTTCAATTTACCCAGGACTTGTTTACAATAATCTCAGGAGATATCAGAGGTAAATACTCAATGTCATTCAAGTACATGTTTGTCAAAGCCCAGTGTTGTTAAAGTAAGTCTTATTGATTCTAAAAATATTTGCCATTTTCCTGAAAATGAGTGGAAATGAGTTTCCTCTACAGAGAAAGCACTTTTGCATATTTTAATCCACAATTAGTGTCTATTAGCTGAATTTACCATTTTGTGGAAAATACAAAACATAAAATAGAGTGGACAGTGAGTAGATACAGTGTTTAAAAACTCCAGCTGCACTGCTGTGTCTGATCCACTCGCACCAGCACAACACATACTCACATGCCACAGCCATGTCAGTGTCGCACTGTTAAGTTCAGGGTTGATTAATGTGCTTAGATAAATAAATATCCAGTTTCTGGGACAGCTCATAAAGTCACAACTGCCAGCGAGAAGTGGTGGAGAGTTATGCTGTTACTACAGCTCCCTAAACATATAATCAGCATAGCCTTGGAGGAAAAGTGCACGTCCGTATGTATGTATGCATGTTTGTGTTATTGCAGGCCAGCTGCAGGTGATATGCCCTCAAGCCAGAGGTAAGTAATAGACTCTCTCACTTAAAACACTCTTCATTCATCTCCTCTCAGTTGAGGGCTTTTTGTGAGATAAGGTTGCCTACAGCCACCGCAACAGGAAGGACGATAAGTAATGTGCACTTACGCTTCCCCTCCAGTCAACATGCTGAAAATTAGTATCAATAATCCTTCACACACACATAACACATTCACAACAACATCTTTTTAGCATCTCTTTGTTTCCAGATTGTCCCATGAAGAATCTATTCGGCTATAACAGGTCGAGGTCAAACACACGCTTATTTAAACAACTGGTCTCGCTCTCTCTCTCTCTCTCTCTCTCTCTCTCTCTCTCCCTCCCCTTTTTTCCTCTCAAATGTGGCTCCTTATCTCGCTCTGTCTTTGTCTCTTTTCTGTCGCTTCTACTAATAATTCATGGGAGTTTCACTTGGCCTCTCCGTGACTTCTTCTGAAAACCTGCCTATAGGAATGCACCCCCACACACACACTCGCACACACACGCACACACGCAGAGGAAATGCCAGACTCACTATGTTGGACATGCAACAGGTAGTAAACATAATGTAGCAAGAGCTGCTATTAGAACAGCTTTCAGAACATAACAGGTGTCCAGAAGGGAGACAAAGAACAGCTTTACAGTGAGATAAACACACGCAAACACACTAGCACACACTAGTGCACATTGGCACTCACACAGATGCTGGAATAAACACACTCTTGGAAGAGTGTACAAAATCAGCACAAAACACATGTATAAAATGAATATGTTACCTGTACAATAAATTTCATACATTAGCTACACATACATTATAATAAGTTACATGTACATACATATGAAGACGCAATGGTTATGAGTTATTCTTAACCTATAGCACATTCTGAACCCTAAACACATTTTACCACAAAAGGCTTTCACATTTTACAGCAAAAAAGGCAAATGCCAGTGCTGTTCTCCAGTAGAACCCCAGAGATCTGTTCAGTGAATCAGCGCACAGTATTCAGGTCAGGTGACACAATGCTGCCACAAACTGTTTTAGGCACAGTCTCAAATGGCTCCCTTCTCCCTACAAAGTGCACTACGTAGATCTTAAAACAGTGGCTACTGCATCTGAACAGTACACACAGCATCTAACAAAGAACCACTTTGGATTCAGCCAGTTCCATATTGGACAGAAAATGCAATATATGGATGTAAAAGCCAAAATTTCAGAACTCACGTAGTGCACTATATAGGGAGCAGTGAGCCATTTGAGATTCAGCCTTAGGGTTTTAGGTATGATCATATTGCTCATTAATGGGTGTTTCATCTACTTGTTTATGTTAAAGAATGTTAAATGGCTTTGTTTAACTCTGAAATATGAAGAGTAGTTCATTCAAATTCATTAAAATGGAAATCTCTTTTTCAAAAGAACTCTTTAAATGCAGCGCTATGCCAAAGCTAAAGATCACACTGCATTGATTTCATTTTCAGTCAAAACAGCAACAAAGTACAAGTTAATCATTTTTCAGGAGATATTTCTGATTAGATATGAGACAATACACCTGCATAAGGAAGTGGAAATTCAAAGGAAAATAAGTAAAAGGAAAACAAAAGGAGTTTCCAAATTCCAGAAAATAGGAATCCTGACTTCTGAACTGTCACCACACTTCGCCTCTTTGAGAAATAGGAGACAATCAAGCTCCACTCTTGCGTCAGAGCTGAAAGAAATACACAGGTGTTTCTGTCCACCTTTCAACACTCAACACTATGAATCTGAAAGGAGAAGAACATCAGCAAAATCAAACAAAGAAGCTGTTGGTGTTCTCAAAATAACGGCCTGACCACCCTAGAGTCCAGACCACAGCATCGTTGTGTTTGAGATTAATTGGATCCTGAGAAACAGAAAACGCAACAAACTCCTAAGACTGAACTTTTTTTCGAGGTCATTATCTTGCTGTAGAATGAATTTCTTCCCAATCAAATAAATTCTATGGTGCATTAAAATTTGTTTGTTCGCATCACATTCATGATGCCTTTTATCAAAAACCAACTCTTGAGTCACCAACTCAAGACGATTTACATCCCCATTTGCACTGTTGTTGCACCATGCTTGAATGTGCTGAGTTCTAAGAGTCTTTCATTAATTTAATGGAGTACATGCACTGACATAGTGCCTTGTGTTCCTTCCAAAGAACTCACACTTAGAACCATCAGTCAATCACGCCAAACTTCACATCCTTTACATCCAGATTTGATGTTCTAATGCAAAAATTCCCCTTTTTGTCTATTTCTTTTTCTCAGGAACAACTTCTTGACATCCACGCATCCTTTCAGGCTCTTAGTGTTGAGTTGTCTTCTCACAGTGGGGGGATGGACAGAAACACTTGTAGATTTGTTCAGATCTGAAACAAGAGTAGAGCTTAATGTTCTGGTGGTGACCGTTTTGCCGGTCTACCAGGTCTTGTGTGGTTGTTAGGAGTTCCACTCCAGCGCTCAAAACTCCTGTTTATTCACTAATTTTACTTTAACTAATGCAAGTGGATTATCTTGCATTTAATTTTCTCCATTTTGCATTCAGATACAAAAAAATGTGCAAGAAATTTGCAATTTGCAGCTAAGATGTGTTTGGGTAGTTGCTTGTGTGAATGTTAGTGTGTCTGTGGAGGGGAACATAATGACAGCGTCACTTTGGGAGTCTTCTGTTTGAAGGACGCAGCTGGAACTTGTTGCTTATAAGACTGGAAAGGTAGACATATTACAAGTACAACAGAGTGCGCAAAAGAAGAGTTTGGGCAAATTAAACACAGACTGATTTGATATTATACGTAATGTGTAAGCTTTGTGTAATTTAGCGGCTATTGGAAATCAATTAAACAACTTGTGCTGTACTGTTTTGTACACTGTGCTCTATATAGAAGTGACACATGCTTACAGGCGCACACCAATGACAACTTTACATGAAAAATAAATGCAGAAGTGGGCGACCAGACTAAGTGATGAAAACACACACACACACACACACACACACAAGCTCTTTAATCAAGCCTCGTGTTTCTGTCAGCGACCCACTGAGCACAAACAGATCTCCAGAGAGGGGGACAAGACCAAACACAACCTGCTGTGACTCACACACACACACACACACACACACACACACGTATATACATACACACACACCTGGCATGCAAGTGGAGATATACGTTTGAAGTCGGATCTGTTATGAAACCACGTTAACATTAGATGAACTACGAGACGCATTAAAATGTCGTGTTAGATTTAAAACTGAATTTATGAGTTCTGGAGAAAGAGAGAGAGAGAGAGAGAGAGAGTAAATATGGTAAATCTTCAGATAAGATAAATAAATCATCATAATCTTTTACTCTTATCATTTCTACTGCCATAGCTAACTAATTGTGCTTCTGAGCAGAAGAGCCTCAGCTACTGTCACCGCAGATCCGTCAGCTTTTATAACATGTACAGCAGTCTGTGAGAGGGCTGCAGCACATGGATAAAAACCTTATGATTATGGTACTACACATTGTAATTGCATTTTTTTGATGACTGGACTGGTTTTTGTGTCTAAAATCTGTCATTTTCTTCCTAAATCTTTACTAAATCCTTAATTAATGCTAGTTAGTTTAAATCTCTATTTGGTGACACCACCAGTCCAAAAGCCATGTCTCGACTAGTGACTCGCTAATGCCTACACAGCCACAAATGCTAAGTACAGTCACTTTAGCATGACAACAGCATGTTCAGAACCAGTCAGTAAATGTGCTGCCATAGACACTTGATGGCAGTTTGCTCTTAATTCTTCTATTAAAAACATGCAGCATGATGTTACAAGTTTATATGTTTACAAATGAATGGAAGTAAAGAGAACACTCATAGTCTTCGCTTGTTTGGTTATTCTTTCATTTTTCTTTGTGTATTCGTTTTTAAAATGAAACATTAAATTGAAAATTCAGCATTCGTTACTTTCTCAGTTAAAAAGTTTGATACAAAGTGTAAACACTGTTAAATTTGCAAAACACAGTATGCATTCCCCAGTCCCTAACATCCATATTGTCGCTGTTCTTCATGTCTTGTCAATTGGAATAAAATCTCATCACATTAACTTAGACTGAAAGGTGAGAGTGTTTCTGCCTTTCTGCTCTCCTGTTTTCCCCTCCCTATGCTGCAAAAACAAGCTGTTTTGAATGGTTTCAATTCATGGTTTTAATGATATCACAAAACAAACCATCAGGCTCATAGAATGAGCAGACGAACAGATTAAAACCCAAGGTAGAGCTCGCTTCAGGCTAAGGGATTCACACAACGACTGAGGTCAAAACAGTCCAAGGCCAAAACCAGAAAACAGGATATCCAGAACAGGAGAATCATCCTGTTTGGACCAATCAGGAGAGATCCAAAAACACAGTCCAGGGCAAAACATGGAAATGCAAAAACGAAAATGACCGAGCCAAAGGGAAAAGGCAAAAAACAGGTCAGGAAGAGGCAAAAAGGTCATTCATGGGTAAACAACAATACAATGAACATTTGATATGCAACTGGAGGTGATGGCGATACTTTGATCATGGCAATACTTTGCAACTTACTTAACTAAAGCCCTGGCTTACACACCACCCAACAGGTGAGACATTAGAACTCTGGGGATGTGGAGCATAGAAAAGAGAAACCATTGGCTGATGGAGAGGAGGGAGGAGACATAGGCTCCCCCAGAAACTCATGGGAGTTGTAGTGCTCTTCACAGTCCACGGAGACTATGGAATCAAGAAACAGACAGCAGTTGGCATGACACAAACACATTTCCAGGTATCCAGCTATTCAGCCTAAAGTAAATTAGCTCCACCTACTCATGCTGAAGTTTTAAGGAGTGTTTCAGTTTGGACTGCTTTTTGAATGAGCTGCAATACAGAAGAGCCAATCAGAACAGAGTTCACTTACTTAGTCTTAAAGGCATAGTAAGAAAAACAGCCTGTTTCATTCTAAAGGATTACGGGAGGCTTTACAAAGCCACATGAAAGTGAATTCACAAACCTTGTAAGTAGACTATGGGGAAAGATCAGGAAAGTGTAGGGTAGGGGCCCTCTAAATAACTTTTTCAGGCCAACCAATGCAGCAGCAACATCAGTCTAGGACCCATATGGGAAAAAATACATTCCAAATGTATTTAATCAATATTTATTTATATATATAAATAAATGTTAATATATCTTTTTCCATATGGAGGGTTTCAGAAGTCTCACTGAAGCTGTGGAAGTTGGCTTCATGATTACAGCTGTAAGTAAAACCACAGCATGCAGCATTTAGAGTTATCTTAATCAAAACGTCAGGTCATGTTTATGTCAGATCTCCTTTGTTTTTTCTATGTGGTTTCTGCTGGTTTTCATAACATTTACACCTGCTTAGGAGGAGGTGGAAATATTTAGAATGTGTACATTTATATGGTGCAACCTGTTTTGATGTAATACCGCATAACGTTAACTGAGTAAACACTTACTCTATAACCAGCCTACGTGTGAGCAGCTGGTGCAGCTGGCCTCTGAAGCTTATGAGCTTGATCGGTGACTGGTTTGAGGGCTTATTTGCATATTGCGGCCTTCTACAAAATCACTACAACGCTACATGTTCCCAAATAACTCCCAAAAATTCCAGTCCTGCTGCAATCATTAGTGCAATATTGGCCAATATCATGTTGGCTATAATATGCAAATATGTCCTCAAACAAGCCATGACTTTTACTAGCTGAATAAAGGGATCCAAGAGTAATACAGCAATACATTTGCTATCAGTCAAATAGCAACCAGACACAGCACATGCAATCATTTGCAAAGGTTTTGGCACCCTTGGTCAAATGGCATGCTTTGTTGATTGATCACATCTTCCACAGAAAGCACACATCTGCACTAGTTACATACACGACAACTGTTGAAACTAAGCAAATGAATAAAACATTGTGCAGTAAAACTTGTAGCAAAATTCCATATTTAGCTTTATTGGTTGGCCAAAACCTTTACACATGACCTGACATTTTATCCATATTGTGCAGGCCTATCCTAATCCAGAGGCAGAGAGAGAGAGAGAGAGAGAGAGAGAGAGAGAAACCAGTGGGTCTTCATTTGACTCCAGTCCAAGAAGCACTCATCTCAAAGCAGGCAATGACGCTACAGGCTTGGCATGTGTGTTTGTGTGAGTGTGATGTAGATTAACTTAACAGGTAGGCTGATACATGTGGGCAGGAAAAGCCCTGAGAACCTGCAGCTCTTTCTGATCTCAATCAATGTGGGTCATTTACACTGCTGATGACGCGCACACCCATACACGTGTACATGCACTCGTGCACATTCAAACAACCAAACAAAATGACATTTAAAGTGGATTTTTCACAATTTCTGCATAATTAAACCAATAAGATGTAAACAAAATCATCCTGAGTGGTTTGATGTGGAATGATGCATTCTAGAACCGGAACTGTTCACATTGGAAGTGATAAGAACTAGATGTTCCAACACGTTTACCACACTAAAAGCTGCCTCACAAAGATTTAACATGAAAATAGTTGATATCTGAGATATTGAGTGTGTATTCAAGCTCTCGGTAATCTGATCATAATCCGATTTCTGCATTATCTGATTATTCAAATAGTCATGTAGACAGCATACTCTGATTTCTTAAGGTCTGAAAAAAGGGAGCTGGGTTTTAGCTCAGTGATCAGATTTCTCAGTGCATGTGTATTCTTAATCGGATTTCTCAGTTTGCACATGTGTGGAAACAGACTGCTGTGCCAGAAATAAGCAAGCAGCGTTGCCGTGAAATGGCAGCAAAACACTTTCGGAGAGGAGCTGAAATCAACTACATGCTTGGCAAAATGAAGGATTTAAATATTCTTCATCTTCTATTTAATGTATGTTCATATTTTCAGGTAAAGTTTGAGTTTAACATCTTCTTCTGTGAGGTTATTGGCTGGTTTCAAAGCAGAAATCTGATTACTGCCTCATGAAGACCAAAGGTTTTCCCGTTAACTGATAACTCAAGTGCATATAAACACATTGATTGGATTACTGACAAAATCTGATTTTCTGCAGTTATCAGATTATTAAGTGCATGTAATTGTACTCATTGTTTCAAGATAGTTCTGAGATAGGCTTTTGGCCTAAAACATATTTTAAAAACCCATTCATAGTGAGTAGGTACATGCAGGGAGTCGTAAGGCAAAATAGTTCCCCTAAGATTGTGTTTCAGATTTAACACTATTTTCCCATAAACTGCATTAAACATAAAGCTCAGAAGATGTGTGTAGGTTCACTGGTCATCTTGGATAGTAAGTAACAGATTGTATTTGCAGTGCAGACATCACAATTTCTATCATCACCACAGTAAAGAAACGCGAGTTAATAAGTTTCTCTCCATTGATTCATTACACATCAAACCACTTTAAGTGACTTTACTGACATCTCAATGATTGAATTATTGAGAAATAGGTTGGATATGGTATACTTGGCTCTTTAATAATATACTAACAATTCTTTTTGACATTTTATTTCTTTTACCAGAAAATTCAGCCTTTACCGTCAATTGACGCTCATCAGAGGAGGGAAAAAGTGCACTGCACAAGCTCTTCTCCAGGCTGCTGTCTAAGCTATGGAGGTACAGTACAGTTCTCCTGACAGCTGGCAGGGTTCTGACACATTCTTTTCTGCAAGTTTTGATACTGAGCCCCTACAGGGACCTTTTGCGAAAACTTTTAAATCATTTCACTGAAAGCTTTCGCCAGTAACTTTTGTGAGCACACTGAATTTTCAGTGCACACTTTCTTGAGTTTGTACTTGGGATGTATATACATGGATCTGATATACATGCAGAAGTTTCTTGCAAACTTTCTAGTGCTCACCTGAAAGCTAAAATATTCTCACAAAGGTGATTTTAATAGGCACTATGTTGGTGTTTTTATAGCGCATTCGGTCTAATTAGAGTGTTGAGCTCATTTCATCTGGAATAACAAAGCAGAGCCTTGTCATTGCCACATTAGGCTCTGGTTCATCAAGCACAGAGCACAAAATGAATATAAACAAGCGAGATGAAGGTCTGAGCAGCCAATTAACTTTGATTCTCGTAGCTGAAGTCTGTAAAGTGCTATTCTCCACTGCAAACGTTCCATAACGGAGGACTAGACTGTGTTTGTGTGCAGAAAGCACCTGAAGGTTGAAGTCCACACACGTTAAAGGTGCCTAAAATACGCAGATAGGCCTTTCAGCAACCTTGGATTGTGTGTGTGTGTGTGTGTGTGTGTGTGTGTGTGTGTGTGTGTGTGTGTGTGTGTGTGTGTTCACACTTTGGGGTAATAAATCTTCCAAGCATACCTCTGCTATGTCCAGGCAGAGCATGGAGTTGGATGGATGGGTTGAAATATTAACAGGGGACAGAGGAGCAGAAGGATGTAATGATGGAGAGGAGGAGTGAAACAGCTGAGCTCACTCTTAAAGCAAGATTTCACGTTTTTCCTGAAGAACGCAGGGCTGTCCGACAGCAAAATGGAAGAAAAAATGGTAAAAGACTAAGCGGGCTTCAGCTCATTTTTTCCACTGTCTTTTTTTACTCCAAACTTCAAAAACTAAACTCATTCAGTCAACTAAAACGTTTCCACAATGCTGCCCCATACAAACCCCCTTATAAATACTCAATACATTACTGCTCAACTTCCAACAAGAAGCATTCTGTCTCCTTCTCTCAATGTGCCAGCAGCTGAACCACTGTTATTATCTCATTCAGCCAGTTATTACAGAGAGAGTATCAACTTTCACTGCACACTCCAACACTGACTCATAGGGGAGAGATAGAGACAGAGAGAGAGAGAGAGAGAGAGAGAGAGAGAGACAGAGACAGAGAAAGAGAGAGCGAGAGAGAGAGAGAGAGAGAGAGAGAGAGAGAGAGAGAGAGACAGAGAAAGAGAGAGAGAGAGAGAGCGAGAGAGAGAGAGAGAGAGAGAGAGAGAGAGAGAGAGAGACAACACACCACAGCAGTAGCTAAGAAATCTCTTAAATCTCTTAATGTTGGTTCTCGTTATCTCAATGATGCTTTGGCAACACTGTAACTGTATATGGCCTTATTAATACAGATCACTGAAATTAATTACAGGTCCAAAACAGGCAGAGGGAGGTTGAGAGAGAGAGAGAGAGAGAGAGAGAGAGAGAGAGAGAGAGACAACACACCACAGCAGTAGCTAAGAAATCTCTTAAATCTCTTAATGTTGGTTCTCGTTATCTCAATGATGCTTTAGCAACACTGTAACTGTATATGGCCTTATTAATACAGATCACTGAAATTAATTACAGGTCCAAAACAGGCAGAGGGAGGTTGAGAGAGAGAGAGAGAGAGAGAGAGAGAGAGAGAGACAACACACCACAGCAGTAGCTAAGAAATCTCTTAAATCTCTTAATGTTGGTTCTCGTTATCTCAATGATGCTTTGGCAACACTGTAACTGTATATGGCCTTATTAATACAGATCACTGAAATTAATTACAGGTCCAAAACAGGCAGAGGGAGGTCGAGAGAGAGAGAGAGAGAGAGAGGGAGAGAGAGAGAGAGAGAGAGAGAGAGAGAGAGGGAGAAAGAGAATAGAGTGAAGAAACAGAGATAAAGAGAAGAGACCATAAGAGAGCAAGAAAGAATGGGGTAAAGAGAAATAGAGAGAAAGAGAGTGAGAAGAAAAAGAGCAAAAGAGAAAGAGCAAGAGAGGAGAGAGAGGAAAAACTAACACAGAGTAAAAAAAGACAAAGACAAAGAGGAGAGAGAGAATAGGGGAAGAAAGAAAGAAATGTATAGAAAGAACAAGAAGGAAGGAGAGAGAAAGTACAGGTTGAGGGTAAGAAAAAGAAAGAAAGAGTGAAAGAGAGCAAAAGATCAAGAGGAGGAGTAATATGAGGATAAAGAGAAATATAGAAGTCGAAAGTGAAAAGAGAAAGAGAGCCAAAGAGACACAGAGCAAGAGAGAGGATGGAGAAAAGGTAATATAGAGAATGAGAGAAAACAAAAGAGAGGGTGGAAGAGAGAGAGCAAAATCTGGGGAGAAAAAATGAAAAAAGAAAAAGTAACAAAGAGGAGAGAAAGGAAGACAAAGAGAAAGCAAGCCAGGGAGGGGACAAACAAAGAGAGAGCAAGAGAGAAAGT
This sequence comes from Pygocentrus nattereri, assembly GCF_015220715.1. Lineage (NCBI taxonomy): Eukaryota > Metazoa > Chordata > Actinopteri > Characiformes > Serrasalmidae > Pygocentrus > Pygocentrus nattereri. The sequence continues at coordinate 13,911,149 of NC_051238.1, read as the reverse complement.
AATACAGAGAGACAAAAGGAAGAAAGAGTGAGGGAGGGAGAGAGAAAGGGGTTAGAAAGACTAAGAAAAATTCAGAGAGAAAAAGAAGGAGAGAAGGAGAAAGAATAGAATATGGGTGAAAAAGGGAGAGAGAGAAAGGAGAAAGAAAAAGAAAAATACAGAGAGACAAAAAGGAGGGAGAGAGAAAGAACAGGATGAGAAAAAGAAAGAAGAGGTGGAGAAAAGGTAATACGGGGATAAAAAGAAATACAGAGAGAATGAAAATGAAAAGGGAAAGAGAGCAAAAGAAAGAGGGCAAGAGAGAAAAGGGAGAAAAAGTAATACAGAAAGTGAAAGAGTAAAAAAGTGGGGGAGAGAAAGAATAGGGTGAGAAAAAGAAAGTGAGAGTGAAAGAGAGAGGGCAAAAGAAGGGGATGAAAAGTAACATAGAAAAAACGAGACAGAGAGGAGATAAAGGGAGTCAGAGAGAAAGCAAGCCAGGTAGGAGACAAAGAGAGAGTCAGCAAAGAAGAATAGAGAATAAAAGTAATACAAAGAGAAGAAAGAGGAAGAAAGGGAGGGAGAGAGAAAGGAGAAGAAAGAAAGAAGAATATAGAGTGGACGAAGCAAAGATAGAGCAAAAGAGAGGGGGAGAGGAAGTAATATAGAGGTAATATAGGGAAGACAGAGAGAAGAAAAGAGAGACAGTGAGGAGAGAATGGGAGACAGGGAGAAAGAGAGAGAGAGAGAGAGAGAGAGAGAGAGAGAGAGACAGTGAGGAGAGAATGGGAGACAGAGAGAAAGAGAGAGAGAGAGGGAGAGAGACAGTGAGGAGAGAATGGGAGACAGAGAGAGAGAGAGAGAGAGAGAGAAAGAGAGACAGTGAGGAGAGAATGGGAGACAGAGAGAAAGAGAGAGAGAGAGAGAGGGAGAGAGACAGTGAGGAGAGAATGGGAGACAGAGAGAGAGAGGGAGAGAGACAGTGAGGAGAGAATGGGAGACAAATAGAAAGAGAAAGAGAGAGAGAGAGAGAGAGAGAGAGAAAGAGAGACAGTGAGGAGAGAATTGGAGAGAGAGAGAGAGAGAGAGAGAGAGAGAGAGAGAGAGAGAGAGAGAGAGAGAGAGAGAGAAAGAGAGACAGTGAGGAGAGAATGGGAGAGAGAGAGAAAGAGAGAGAGAGAGAGAGAGAGAGAGAGAGAGAGAGAGAGAGAGAGAGAGAGAGAGACAGTGAGGAGAGAATGGGAGAGAAAGAGAGAGAGAGAGAGAGAGAGAGAGAGAGAGAGAAAGAGAGACAGTGAGGAGAGAATGAGAGAGAGAGAGAGAGAGAGAGAGAGAGAGAGAGAAAGAGAGACAGTGAGGAGAGAATGGGAGAGAGAGAGAGAGAGAGAGAGAGAGAGAGAGAGAGAGAGAGAAAGAGAGACAGTGAGGAGAGAATGAGAGAGAGAGAGAGAGAGAGAGAGAGAGAGAGAGAGAGAGAGAGAAAGAGAGACAGTGAGGAGAGAATGGGAGAGAGAGAGAGAGAGAGAGAGAGAAAGAGAGACAGTGAGGAGAGAGAGAGAGAGAGAGAGAGAGAGAGAGAGAGAGAGAGAGAGAGAGCACAACAACAGTAGCTAAGTAAAGCAAACTCATTTTATTCAGATTTTTTTTCTCTCCTTTTCTGGGCTACTGGGGCAAACACTCAATGAAACCTGAGACACAGCAGCGATTTAGTGAGCTTCTTTCAATCCCCCTGAAACACATCATGGTCTTGACACCAGCATCAACAGTGCATATGAAACAGTAGCTGCTGGGTTTATTAGCACTAATCCGGTGGGAGCCAGCACTGAGGCCTGGTGCTTAAAAGCCCACATATTTGGCACTAGATTGGAGATTGGAGGGCTGTGCGTGTGAGAGGGAGTGTGCGATTTGGTATTCTGGTTGTGCTGGGTAGGGACCAGATGTCTCTGGCATTCTGGGCCGAATCGGCCTAAACAGAACCAGAGAAACAGGAAGGGAGTGGAAGAAGTGAGGGAGTTAGTAAGGAAGTGGGATTTATTCCTCTGCACGTTCTCAGAATGAAGATTAAGAAAAAATTCCACGGTGGTGGTGATGAGTCCACAATGAAAATAAAACGAGACAGAGTAAACAAATAGTTCTCCTTGCCAGGTCACACATGCATTCCTTGTTAATATAAAATTCATTCAAGAAAGCATGAAATGTGAAACCTCTGCTGTTTTGCTATATTTTCCTCAAAAAAGGAATGCGGGTCATCTTCCCATTTCTACATCACAGCAAAGTTTCACCCCTGCCTAGAATTACCACAACCCTATAGACATAGAAACATACTCATAGGTATAGAAACATACTTAACCCTTTATTGCACAATGCTGCCTCAGGGCAACAAACCCATTTAACTTATTTTACAATAACATTATCCATATTTAAAGACAACAAAAGATTAACGATAAAAAGCAACAGTTTGAGTATGTTAATAAAAAGCATGTTCCTGGTCATGCTATCTTTTTGTGGGCACTCTTTTTTAATATTCAGTATCATTTTTTAAAATGAGAATTTTCAGAAATATGTTTGTTGCCAGTGAATGTATCTGTCTGTCTGCCCTGCGATGGACTGGCAACCTGCCCAGGGTGTTTCCTGCTTTTCACCCAATGACAGCTGGGATAGGCTCCAGCAACCCCGCGACCCAGAAGGAGAAGCGGCTTAGTGTGTGTGTGTGTGTGTGTGTGTGTGTGTGTGTGTGTGTGTGTGTGTCTGTGATGTGTGTGTTGTCTAGAAGCAACACTGTGCAACAGTAGAATTGATTTGACCGGTCAAAAGCCAGGTCTCACTACTTCAGGGAACACTGCTCTATATCATTTCTTCCCATTGTCACACAATGTTGCCTTAAGGTTTTGATACTTAATAATCAAGTCCGTTTTATGCAAGAAGAGTGAATTGAATATTTCTTTTTTAAATCTTATATGTGCAGTAGAGGCTTATCACATGTCTGGTGAAATGCTTGGCCAGTGCATTGCAAGCACACAGTCCTTCTGTACAAACTCAGCATGTGCTCTTACATTACTGAAGCAGTTAAAACAATCAGGATGCAAAGGGGCGATAGTGGATAAATCGAAGTGGCATCTACACTGTTTTGGACATAAGCAACAACTGTCATTGTATGTCAGGTTTTTAGTGAGTCATGTTTTCAATTGTTAGGTTGGATAGGCAAGTAAACAGCTGGTTAGTTTCTGTATTCAGGAGATAACAATGTTTCTTGGATGAATGTTCAAATCTCTTTTGTAATTAAAGATGTCAGTCCTTAGAGGTCCTTGAAAATAGTACAATTAAAAGGCTTTACAGATGATGTTTCAACTCAGAGCACTGAGTTTTCAGACTTTAATATGACTAGTGATACTAAAAAAAGTCTAACATACATACACACTCATGCTGTGCACTGGCACAGACCCTCCGCGTCAACGTGCACCAGCATTCTGCAACACTGTTCAATTCCTCAGCGCTCCACTCAGCATTTTGTCATTATTCCATTAAAGTAAAGCCATACTGAGACCACAGAAAGCCTCAGTAGATGACATGTGGCTTGACATTTACACAGAGACAGCCAGTCAGTCTTGGATAAATAGACAAATGCATGAAAACAGAGAGTTTTGAAGAGTTAAATTGTTTCCATGCATGAGAAATGATGGTTTTATTTAATTAAATTTAAATGAGTGGAGTGTAAAAAAATTATGCTGTATGGGTTCAGAGTACTGTGGTCAACTGTAGCCATTTTTAAGGTCCAGAAAAAAGATTGAGGAAAGAGTCCAGAATAAAGATTAAAAACACAAAACAAATTATGCTGTATGGGTTCAGAGTACTGTGGTCAACTGTAGCCATTTTTAAGGTCCAGAAAAAAGATTGAGGAAAGAGTCCAGAATAAAGATTAAAAACACATGCAGAATAAAGATGCAAAAAAGCTGATGTTACTCTGTATGTCAGAATGATGACTGAAGAAAACTGTCCAGAATTAACACTGCAAAAAGATCCAGAATGAAGACTGAGAAAGATGTCTAGAATGAAGACTGAGAAAAAGATCCAGAATGGAGACTGAGAAAAAGATCCAGAATGGAGACTGAGAAAAAGGTCCAGAATGAAGACTGAGAAAAAGATCCAGAATGAAGACTGAGAAAAAGGTCCAGAATGGAGACTGAGAAAAAGATCCAGAATGAAGACTGAGAAAAAGATCCAGAATGAAGACTCAGAAAAAGGTCCAGAATTGAGACTGAGAAAAAGATCCAGAATGGAGACTGAGAAAAAGGTCCAGAATGGTGACTGAGAAAAAGATCCAGAATGGAGACTGAGAAAAAGATCCAGAATTGAGACTGAGAAAAAGGTCTAGACTGAAGACAGAGAAGAAGGTCTAGAATGAAGAATGATGAAAAGGTCCAGAATGAAGACTCAGAAAAAGGTCCAGAATGGAGACTGAGAAAAAGATCCAGAATGAAGACTGAGAAAAAGGTCCAGAATGGAGACTGAGAAAAAGATCCAGAATAAAGACTGAGAAAAAGATCCAGAATGAAGACTGAGAAAAAGATCCAGAATGAAGACTCAGAAAAAGGTCCAGAATTGAGACTGAGAAAAAGATCCAGAATGGAGACTGAGAAAAAGGTCCAGAATGGTGACTGAGAAAAAGATCCAGAATGGAGACTGAGAAAAAGATCCAGAATTGAGACTGAGAAAAAGGTCTAGACTGAAGACAGAGAAGAAGGTCTAGAATGAAGAATGATGAAAAGGTCTAGAATGAAGACTGAAGAAAAGGCTTTGAATGAACAATGAGGAAGAGGTCCAGAATAAAGATTGAGGAAAAGGTCCAGAATGAAGACTGAGATAAAGGCCTTGAATTAAGATTGAAAACTAAAGGCTCAGAAGAATGAAGACTCAGGAAAGGTCTAGAGTGATGACTGAGAAGAAGGTCTAGAATGAAGACTGAGGAAAAGACCTTGAATGAAAACTGAGGAAAAGTTCCAGAATGAAGACTAAGGAAAAGGTCTAGAATTAAGACTGAAGAAAATGTATAGAATGAAGACTGAGGAAAAGGTCTAAAGTAAAGAATGAGGAAAAAGTCCAAAATAAAAATCAAGGAAAAGTTCAGAATGAAGATTAAGAAACAAGCCCATAGTACAGAAAACAATAGGTCTTGGGGCCCAACAAGCACTACTAAAAGGATGGTAACTGTGTGTGTGTGTATGTGTGTGTGTGTGTCTATGAAGGCTCAGCTGGTCATTGTGTTTATCTCTGGCATCATGGGGAAGCATGATAATCCTGACTTTATGAAGAGCACACACACACACACACACACACACACACACACACACACACATACACAAACATACACTGTGCTCTCTATATGGACCCATGCACACACACTCCCACTCACAATTAGCAGCACAAACACACTAACAGACATGATTAATCACTCCAGTCCCACAAACATAATGCATCAGATATTATCTGCTTTTTTGTCATTACTACCGTCGCTTTTTTAACATCTCTTTCTTTCTCTCCAGAAGGTGTACATTGTCACTCCTTTACCTCCACTCCCCTCTCTTTCCTTCTCTTTATCTGCTTCTCTCCCCTGTAGTTGTCGCCATCTGTCTGAATTCAACGTGATAAAGAACAGCAGCTCCATATTCACACAGACACACACAGACACACACACACACACACACACATACACACACACACATACATTCACACTGGAGCACTAAATAGCTCAGTCACTAACAGGTCAGCCTCCCTCACTTGCAACAATGGAGACTTTATACTGCAGAGAGAGAGAGAGAGAGAGAGAGACATATGAAGAGATTGAATATGAGACAGACAAAGACAGAGAGAAAGACAGAGAGAGGCAGAGAGAGAGGTGGAGATGGACAGAGAGACTGTGGCTCTGAGAGAGTATGAGAGAGAGAGAAGATAGAGAGAGGAACAGAAGGATGGAGACACATGCCGAGAGAAAGAGCAAAAGCAAGAGAGAGAAAGAGAAACAGAGATGGAGACATGCAAAAAGAGAGAGTGAGAAAAAATAAAGTGTCAGTACATGAAAGAAAGAGAAATGAAAGAGAAAAGGTGAGTGAGAGAAATAAAGAGATACACAGAGAAAAAGACAGAGAGAGGAAGGGAGGCAATCTGAAAGAGAAGAGAGAGGGAGTAGATAGAGAGAGACACTGAGCATGTAAGAGAAATAAAAATAAAGATAGAGAGAGTGTGTGTGGAATAGAGGCAGAGAGAGAGAGACACAGAGAGAGAGAGAGACAGAGAGAGACAGAGAGAGAGACAGAGAGAAAGAGAGAGATACAGAGAGAGAGAGACAGAGAGAGAGAGACAGACAGAGAGAGAGAGAGAGAGAGAGACCACTAATACAGAAAATTAAACCCATCTGTACTCTTACTGTGTTAATTATACACATATGCCCCGCCCACTTTCTGGCCATCTGCCATCCAATCACAGCTCAGATCAACAACCGCCAACCGTTTAAATGGGTGGCAGTATCCATAGCGACACGCCAGGGTGGCAGTTGAATGATGAGCGGACTGACGTGGGTGGGGTTAAGCTGTATGCTCCAGACATCACCCCGCCAAAGACACTTACACATTAACGCCTCCATAGAAACGACTTCTGCCCTCGTGATGAAATGAGAGAGCAGTTAATGTTTCACTACTAGATACAACACACATATACACACATAGAAAGAGAGGAAGACCGCCACACGAGTCACAGAAAACAAACCTTTAGAACTGTGAGAACACGGAAACTAGGCCATGTGTGTTCACTTCTGTATGACGCAAGAGTAGTGCTGTATGCAGGTGGTCTTCATCTTATGAAAAAAATGAGTATCCCACTAGGAGTCACCTTATGAACACCTTTCAAAGTTGCATAATGAGATCAGAACTTTCAATGCAGCATCAACATGATTTGGCCGAGTTGTGATGTCAAAAGCATTTTCATTATGACTGAAGAGCAATGAAAGCAGTGCAGCAAGTGAGAGACCAAATGCCAATACACAAATGATAAATAAATGATAATGATAAAGTGATTTTAAATGTCTGCAGACCAGCTGAACACAAGTTTGGTCATAAGATGGGGTGTGAAGTCTATCCTAAACGTTATTTTGAGAGTAGTTAGTTTAAAAGTAGCGACACACAGAATATCCACTTACGGTACATCTTAATTAGTAGTGTGTAAAGTGATCATCGATCAAAACATTGTTGCACAGAATGACGTTTTCACTCTGCAGCCAATCAGTAATGCTACCCTCCATAAACAGGAAGCATTACATGTATGATCTTGATATGCAGTAAATCGCTCGTGGTTCTCTCTTTCTGTGCTAGATTTACTTGTTTAATTTACTTGTTTAATCAATATTTAATCAATGTTCTCAAGGCATGCCATTCCAACATTAACCTCAGACTTAAACTAAACTACATAAAAGGCTTCAAACTTTCAGTTTTGTTAGATGATGTTTTTTACACGTCGAATAAATGCAACAGCTATATCTAATAAGTGGAGTTATTAACAGACACATCTTTGCTTCAGCCGTAAAGGCTTAAATATGTGCAGTCAATCCACCTTTTATTTATTTATTAATTTGGTTGTTTGGTTGGTTGTTTATATCCGTCAACTTCTTTCTCTGAGAAAACTGCTGCTTGATTTGCACTTGCAGTGACACTGACAGAGAGAAACAGAGAGATTGCAAGTGACCCTTGCAATCTATGACATCATTTCCTGATCTGAATCATCTCTTTTTCCAAAAATCTCACTTGTTGTTGAAAAAAGAAAAGAAAGAAATGTAGGAAGTTTTCGTCCCACACTGTCTGTGTTAATACAAAGGCCCAGTCATGCAAACTTCCATCTGCGAAGACCGAAACGCAGATTATGAACAGAGACCTACAAACACACAAGCGGTAAATCACACTTCACACACTACAATAAACACCACCCATACAACTCAAAAAGATGGAAAGACCCGTATATACCAGTCAGCTTGGGACATGCTGCTGGGCTAAGGTCAGCTCCACCCTGTTGGAATGGTCATAGTCAGTATGATTTTAAACTGATCCTAGATCAGCATTCTTACTGAGAAGTTTAACAAAGTAAATAAATGTGACCCCAAACAACCTGACCTAGGAGCCACCTACCAACTGCTAAACACCCTACACTCTCAGAAATAAAGGTATGCAACTGTCACTGGGTCAGTACCCCTCTTGTCACTGGGATGGCATCCTCAAGGGTACATCTCAGTACCTTTAATCAGGGAACATAACTGTTTCATAATCCACTGAAATTATATGATATAATTAATTCAATTAATTATAATTGTCCTGACTCCACATACCCTTTTTAATCTTTTTATTTTATTGTTCTTTTTAAAACACTAGGTTATGAGAATATACAAATATGTACTTCACACCGGGAAAAAACTTGTTTAAGGTACACAGTTGAACCTTAAAACCATTGTTGTAGATTTGGGAGAACATTTACAATGTTTGAACTTTGATGCATGAAAAGAAAAACCTGCACAGAACCTTTATTTCTAACAGCGTACAGCCAGCTGTAACACCACAGGAACCAGCAACACTACAGCAACTATCTGGAATAGCACAGCAACCATCTTGCAACACCCTAGCAAATGCCTGGAAGCAAATATAAAGTCTATGAAGTTATCAAAACTATCCAACAGCTATTGTCTTGCAGTTTATATTGTTCTCTCAGATACATAAGAGTAATGTAAGTAGCAAAATTCAGAAATTGTAATATGATTTCAAGGAAGTTTTTATTTTGTTACAGAAAAAGTAACCATGTTACTGTAATACCTGTAATAATGATACAGCTTTACCCCAAAACCATCCGAGAGGGGGTTAGCAGGTCAACACACACACACACACAGACACACACACACACACACACACACACACACACACACACACACACTGTAATAGAAACGTCTCTCTCTCTCTCTCTCTCTCTCTGTGAATGACAACTTGATAATAAAGAATGCCAAGAGTTGCCAACCAGGCCAATCGCCCAGCAGGTGCCATAGCAACTATGGGTCAAATCAAGCATGTTTTCTGGGAAAACCACACTGTGCCAAAAACACACCCTGATTAACATAATATCAGCAAACGAGTGAGTAAGTGTGAGAGAGAGAGAGAGAGAGAGAGAGAGAGAGAGAGAGAGAGAGAGAGAGGAGACGAGGAGGGCAGAGATCTGTTTCTACTCCTGAAAATCAATCCTAAATATTAAGACTACTGTGGTTTCCAGTTTCCAGTTTTTCTGTAAAACTATGATTTACTCAGTGTAACTAGATCTTCAACCACAACTGCAGTTTCTTCCTTTTTCACTTTCCACTCAATAAACAAGCACAAATAGCTGACAGAGACAGAGACAGAGAGAGAGAGAGAGAGAGAGAGAGAGAGAGAGAAAGGGAATAGAAAAACAGAAGAGACCTAGAAGAGAAAAAACAGCAAAAAAGAGAAACAGAAGACATGCACAGAGAGAGAAAGAGAGACAGGAGAGAGAAAAATAGGGGTGAGAAAGGTAGAGAGAGAGAAAGGAAGAAGGAAAAGGGCGAGAGAAGCAGAAAAGACGGATAGATAAACAGAGAGAGAAAAAACAGGAGAGAGCAAGCAAGAGAGAGAAGTAAAGAGAAGAAACAGACAGAAAGAGAAAGAGATAGGAGAGAGAGAAAGGGGAGAGAGAGAGAGAGGGAGACTGAGAGAGGAGAGAGAGGAAGAGAGAGATGGGGAAATAAGCATGAGAAAGAATGAAAAACAAAGAGGACACCATGTCGAATGGACAGAATGTGAAATCGTGAGAAAAAAAATAAGAGGAAGAAAATAAACAGAAGATGGGATTGGGACACAAGGGACACGGTTCACACGGTGATCAGGTCAGGCAGACAAAACACGCACACAAACACGCACACAAACATGCACGCACACACACACACACACACACACACACACACACACACACACACACACACACACACACACACACAAATGTTTCTCCCACTGCCAGTGTATTGCTTTTTTATGCCCATAACTTGTTTTTCCCTTTCATTCATGCAGCAGGAAGGCTCCTGCACCTGTTTCAACTGCCTCTGCAGAGACGAAAAACAGTCAAATCCAGTCATTTCACTGTTCTTCACACAACACACAAACGTCTTCAAATGCACCACCCACTGGCCTTCTTTACTAATGAAAGAATGAATGTCCACTGATGAAGAAAGAGAGAGCGAGAGAGAGCTGTCCTGTGTTTGCCATCCATCAGCGTGTCACCTGATAGAAGAAAAGAACAGCATAAAGAGTCCCCAAACAGAGAAAAGACAAAGATGGTGACTTGAAAGGAATGACAAGAAAGTGAATAAGAGTGGACGGAATCAAACAGGAGGAAGCGGTTAAAAACTCAAAATGAGTGTCTGAGCCTTTGCTTTATAGGAAGACTTTAAGAATGAAGGTAAGGGCTCCATTCATGTATTGCACAATCCTTATATATGAGCGGCAGTGAAAGGTCAGTCTTATATGGACTGTTTCTCACTTACCATCAGGGTGGGATATTGATACATCATAATATCACATATATATTTAAAAAGCATTCAAACAGAGAAGGCCATACACACACATGTTACACAAAAAGTGTTTAAAACTAATTATCTGGGCAGTATGTCAGTGAGTAAGTGGTTCTGCCAGTTAAAACACAATATATTGTTACTGCATCAGGAGGAAAAATCTTGCTAAAATATGGTGTGCGTGTGCTGCGGTGAGTCACTCTGGAAAGCCTGAAATAGTCATTTAAAAGTCAGAGCAGGTCGGGTTGGAGTTTGCAGGTGTTTTTCTAACCAAGTTTTGAGTTAGTTCTTTTTCAATACTCCAAAAATCGGATTCATCCAGGAAAGGAGTCCAAAGCACTACCAACATTATTACAAAATGTTCTTGTGTGCATTGTATGCAATTACACATTTCCACCAGAGAGGTCTCCAAATCCCCAAAACATACAGAGTGCAGTGATAAGTTGGTTAATTATTCATTGGACAAATACATTTTTATCTCAGTTCCATATCATTATTATTCTTTGCTGATAATAAGAAGTAATTGCAGACTTAGTACATAGTATATGTGTCTGATGTGATACCAAGTCCCCTAACGAACTCTAATTAAGGATGAAAGTGCCATAATCAGCTCAGCCATCAAACTAAAACTTTGCAGATTTTCTGGGTACCCACCATAACTCCTAAAACACTCTAAAAATGGTTCTTAAAGGATTCTTTACTACACACAGAAGAGACATAAACACTCAGAATCATTTGCATCATTAAATGGTTCTTCAAACTGATGGAGAATGTGTATAGAACCTTTTTGAAAAGGGGTCTATATAGTACCAAAAACGTTTTTTCTATTGTAATGATGTCAATTTTGTAACAATAGAATCCTTTTCTAAAAAGTTATATCTAGAACCATATACTCCTCTTTCCATCAACCTGAAGAACAATTTCACCATGCAAAGAACCCTTCAAGCATGTAAATCGTTCTTTGAGTGTTACAGGTTCTATACAGAACTATTGTCTTTACTAAAGAACCCTTAAAGAACCAACGGGTGTATGTAAACTTTTATGTTCCTGCTAAAGCTTTAGAAAAACGGATAAATCAACGTGATGAATCTGGTATTTAACTTGGCGTCTAATAGCTCAAATGGCTAATGAGAGGTCTGTATATTATTTTACTGTGCTAACGTTACTTCTTTAGCATGTCACAGACACAACTGAGGCATCTGGATAAGTTCAGCTAGGTTAACCGTGAGACCCTATATTAGAATTAAACAATCACAATTAGGTTGTGATTTAACTCTCGGCGGCTAGAAGATTCCCCTGCTCTTTTGAATGACCGAGGCAGGTCAAATTTATAATTGTACTCCTCTATCAGCTTCCTTTGTGCCCCTGTTGTAAGTTGTAACCCCAGCAGGTTCATGTTGGTTGACCAGCATGCCAGCATCCAAAACACAGCATATGTTGGTTTTGGTGTTGGTCTTTCCAGCAGGGCAGTTCTTACGATTGGCAGCCTGGGCCTGTGGAGGGTCAGGTATCAATAATTCATTATTGAAGTAATATTTCAAGAACCGTTGTTTTCGTACGTACTGTTCAGATGGGACCATGTTTGCCATGTTTTATTACTGGCATGTTTGCTATTGGTCTTTCACAGTGATTTTAATCCTGCCCAAACTCATAAGTCATTTTTATGGACTGTGCATCCACATCAATAAAGTTTCCAGAGGCTTTTACCTGCTTTAAACCAAACTATAGAGATAAAGTTAATCCTGTGCGAATTTTCATGACAGTAGCTAGTCCATCGTATCCAGTGAAAGGTATGGAGCATGTACTTGTATTTTCTGCTGTAGTTTTCAGTGTAATTTAGTTACACCGCTTTGGAACCTACTCAATTTACCCAAAATAACTACCTAGTACTTTTAGAGTTTGTACCTTGCACTTACGTGGTTAATGCCTAGTACTTAAGAGGCATTAAAAGAAATACATCACTCAATACTTTAAATAGCAGTAGTAGTATATTGTGGCTAAAGTATCATAGGAATATTGTACTGTAGGTGCTGCAGTGATTTCTACCCCTACTTACATGGGTAACAATAGGTACTCTCTCTCTCTCTCTCTCTCTCTCTCTCTCTCTCTCTCTCTCTCTCTCTCTCCCTCTCTCTCTCTCTCTCTCTCTCTCTCTCTCCCTCTCTCTCTCTCTCTCTCTCTCTCTCTCTCTCTCCCTCTCTCTCTATCTCTCTCTCTCTCTCTCTCTCTCTCTCCCTCTCTCTCCCTCTCTCTCTCTCTCTCTTTTCTGTCTCACTCTATCTCTCTCTCTCTCTCTGAAAGACCTGCAGTGGAGCAATGTTTAACACACAGGCCAACACTACAGGATCCAACCCCACAACAGCCCTTTGTGCCCAAGGAAAAGAATGAGAGCAAGAGAGAGATTTCGTCTTCCGACTGCCCACAGTGTTACTCAGTTTGAATCCACCCCTCTTAAACAGAGCAGTGGCTATCTCCAATAAGCTATGACCTCACACCAACCTACACACACACACAGACAGAGCTCTCTGTGGAAAGGGTGAGAAAAGAGATGGGGACAAAACTTTCTGCCCACAGTTCTGAAAATGCCACAATATGACTCCATCTGCCACTTCACCCCAACCCCACCCCACTCCATCTCTGGCTCTCTTGACTTGGATGACCAGCTGCTAGGCTGACTATAACAAGACAAACAAGGCCTTAGAGAGACAGAGAGAGTAGGCTATATGGGAGATAGAGGGAGAGAAACAGAACAGGCAATGATGGAGTAGGTCAAAGTTTGGGCCCTTGAGTCCACAGTGGACAGGAAAGCAAAAATTAATATACCAGTAAGAAGAATTTGACAAAACAAAACAAACTGTACAGCACAGGTATTAGTGCGTGCCCTGGCCCCAGCCTGTCAGTGATCACATGTGAAAAAGCACCGCCATCTGCTGGACAAAAGCAACATTACAGCAACCACAGTAGTAACACATATTCACTGTAAATCCAGCATCTACCAGCATAAGAACTGAAGATTGTTACGCTCCATTCTTCTCTTTTTTGCATTTTATAGTCTAAAGTAAAGTGTTAAATCACCAAAGTCAGAGATGGGACCTCTCTGAAAGCAGTGTAGATGTTGTCACTAACAAAACAATGAAATTGAACACAAAAGAGGATTTAGTAGTTATATACTGATCAGGCATAACCTTATGCCCACCTCCTTGTTTTTATGATCATTGTCTATTTTATCACCTCCACTTAATATATAGGTTCACTTTGTAGTTCTACGATTACAGACTGTAGTCCGTCTGTTTCTCTGCATACTTTGTTAGCCCCCATTTGGATCATTCTCAGCACTGCAGTAGCACTGATCTGGTGGTGGTGTGTTAGTGTGTGTTGTGCTGGTCTGAGTGCATCTGACACTACCCACCACTGGTTACAAATATCAGATAGCACGCCAAACCCATCTAAACCCATCTGTGTGTCCAGTTAGGGCAGGGGTGTCTAAGCTTTTTTTCAAAAACGGCCAGGTCGTACTTTGTCAAAGTATCAGAGGTCTGAAATATTCACAAATTATTCAAAATATCAATGCATAGAATCTGAGCTTTCTGGGTGTTATCATATTTCCTGTCACTGTATAAAAATGCATAAAGCTTCTTTTATTGTGGAACCTCTCAGAGCAATTTGGAAATAACAAAAGTGCACATAACAAATAATGAAATGGTTTAGGACATCCTTAATCTATTAGTATAAGTATAATACTCTTAGTATATTCCTATTTAAGTGTTTACTTGTTCAAAATTGTAATTTGTGAGACAAACTTAGCAAAGATCTATTAATGTTTTGTTTTTGTTAGATCATGTTCTGTACAGGTCAATTAAAGGCAACAACAGCAGTCAGAAATCACTTTATTAAATGAGCAGAGCAGTTTAAACAGCATTAATAGCCAAGTTGTATCTGTCCTTTAATGGTTAATGGTTAATATTTACTGAAATCCTGAATTTGCTCTGATATGAAGCTGATACTGTGAGACTCGGGTAATTTGCAGTTGCTTTATCTTCTCTGCCCTGTCCTGAATATTTGCTGTAACACACATGCTTTGCTTCATGTCTGTTGATATTAAATTGATTACAGTCTTTTGACATATGAGGCACTACCATTTGCTTTGGCTCTTGGAAAAAGTTTCCTTTTTGCCAAAACTCACCAGTTTTCTATGTTAAATAAGTGTTTCTTTGTTACGTTGTGGTGCACTACACTGTACTGTTATGGTACTGTTGCCACTATCAGGGGAAAGAAAAAAATTGCAATGTAAGTTTGAATAAGAAAAGATATTTATCACTTTCAGTGTTACCTAGACAAGCCAACAAGTTTTTACATCATCCACTGAAAATAATTCACTTTGTGTACAAGACAATGACTATTTATCGAACATTAAACTGACTGGGTTGTGATTTAACTCTCGGTGGCTGAAAGATTCCCCTTCACTTTTGAATGACTGAGGCAGTTCATATTTATAACTGTACTCCTCTGTCAGCTTCCTTTGTACTACTGAAGTTGTAGTACAGCCTGGCTGGATAAATGACTGAGAAAGTGAGGTTAGAGCAATCCTGTGAAAGAAAAAATTGCAATGTACTGGCTGGCAGGCGACTAATATCACAGCCAGTATCTCCTATATCTCCACCTATAAGCAGATCATGGCCTGGTAAGTTGCAGTGTCATAGTGTTTGCGTATACAGAGTATGCGCTTACGTATGGGCCTGTGTTTTGGGGGACCCAAAAATTACTTCATATGTTCTTTATGTTATGATCATGATCACATCTGCTTCTTATCACCGATTATTGACCATTTTTTAACCCTGGCCTCATTTTCCTAGCACTTCACTCTGTCCTGAGCAACCATTACTATCCACTGCTAACTTTCAGCTTTTTACTAGTGCAACAGAAAGTTTCCCTCAAATACATTTTTGAATATGAAGCTACTTGTATCAAACACCAGTTACCCTGACACAACAGGGGATGTTGTTTTCCACCCATTATCAAAGCTAGAAACAAATAAAGAGCATGTCAGCTTTGAGTTTGAGTTAAACCTCACCCTCACCTGAACACACACTCATAGACACACACACCTTATCTAAAGATGCTCAAAAACAAGTTGCTTCATTCAGTCTCACTGAACCTTGCGCTTGATGCGAATATGAACTTGATCATGATCTGAGGTCGGCTTTTGGCAGTAATATTTTGTTATAATGTTGTGTGAGAGGGAAATGAATAGGGTAGTGAGCCGCTACTGCTGGCGCTGGTCTCTAGACTCTCATAAGGCATGGGCATGATAACGGCCATACCAGGAGGATCGTGGGAGGCTCCCCTGGAAAAGGGGCTTAAATGTTGTTTATTTTGTTTCTTTCAGTTAAAGATATGTGGTATGTGTTTATGGTGTTCTGCTCATGGTGGAGTCATGGCCTCCCCTGTGTCCTACTCTGTGCTGATGCTGCAATACTGCCAGAATTACCAGCTCTGTTTTTTTCATCTGATGTCTAGGAATTGAATTCAGTTTCAACAATGTGCTCAGCTCTGTGGCAAGCACAGTGAGGTTGTGTTGGATGTGAGTTTTCTGCCTACTTAATATAGGCTTCATAAAAACCTCTGCTTATAAATAACAGAGAGACACCCATTCAACCACACTGTTTATACACTGGTTGTTGTCTTTTATTATATTTTACTTTGGCTCCATGAGCAATTTGCGCTAATACGTGAGGTCATGCTGGCCTCTCCTTGCGTTGTTTGTCTCTCGATTGAAATGAGCCCTGCCCAAAAGCTTTACTTACAGGCCTGGAGTCGACTTTCTACACCGCTGGTGAGTTGGATGTAACATTTGCTGCATTGCAGCTTTGATGTAGCTCACACATTTTCTCTGTAATCATGTTTTGTGTTTTACTTATGTGTTGTTAATCCCTTAAATGTCTGGTGGATGCAGCGTTTTACCACACACCTCTGTAACCTAAGAATAGCTCAAACAGTTCAGTAGTTTCTGAATAATAAGCCTTAGTAATAAGTAATAATAAGGCTGGGATTTTAAGTGGTTAAATTTGAAAAGCACAAAACAGAGTATGTGTTTGGTAATGCATACATGGACATGAAGAGGACGAAATAACTTCTCTTTTTGGCAGGCAAGCCTGTCCATTTGTGTCACAATGTGACAAAACTGAAGTTTTTGGCAATTGCAAAGCAGCATGCCTAGACAAACAAGTTTCAGTTTCACACTACTGTTTCCAACCAAGTAAGTATTCTAACAAGGTTTTTAAGTTACTTAACTGTGCTCTGGTCACAGACCAAGGAGCATCTGACTGTTAAAGAACACAAGCTTGTTTGTGGCAGCATGTGCCCTGATTGGGACTGTTGACCACTTTTACGCAGCTGAATCAAAGACATGTTTTATGTCAGGATTCTATGAAGGCTTTGTATGAGGAGATTTTACAATCATGACTTGTCTATGGCTTGTCTAGTGAGACCGAGAATGAGTAAGAGGAAGCAGGTTAAGAAATGGTCAGTGACCTAGCCTTAGAGGAACTGCCCAGGTCTAGATGACTGCAAGTCTACAAATCTTCTAAGGTCAATAAACTTTTTTGGTGCACAATTTTTATTAATTTGAAATGAACAAAATGTTAAAATAAAACATGAAATATAAAATGTTCACAGGTCTTTTGCCCTGGCTACACTTTTTATTAACTGTAATAATGTGTTAAAATGTGTTTTCTGTGAAGGTCATGTTCTTATGTTTTACCTATTTATCAACAAAGCCTATCACTTGACCAAACATCTGTGACTATATTTTAAACTAAAATAAGTATACTCAAAACACACAGTATCAGACATAGAGGGTGTTTCTTTACTGGATGAGATGTTATTTTTAAGTTTTGCAAATATGGAAATATTAAAACTGCCTGTTGGGGCTTTTTAAAAAGTAGCTTAAAATATTTTCCTAAAGTGGGCTTACTCAGAGCTTTCCCCTATGGAAAGGTGAATAAATAGCATGAGATAAGTCAAATGCTGCCTGTGGCAGAGTCCACGGTTTGATGCAAAGGACAGGGCCATTCCATTCCTCCCCATTCCCTTTTTCATACACCTTGGCCAGCTTGCTTCATCCAACAATTCACTGTTATCACCAGGATTAGTCAGCAGCTCAAAGTTTTGCAAAGAGGCAATGGATTTAAAAGTAATGACAATGTCCATCCACAGAAAGTTGCAGCACAGCATGAATACACTTTAACACTCTAGTTTCAACTGGAAACTCACGTTACATAACATCAGATGCACTGAAACACCATGGGAAGGTGTTTTTTGATCAGGCAGTGTTTCTTGAGCCTTAACAGTATGTGCCACTGACTCAAGCCACCAAAGAGTCAACATAATTGCACAAAATGATTAGCAGTGACAGCTAGCTTCTAATTAGCTGTTCAACAGGTCAATATTTGTTATAACCCAAGTCCTGATTTCTTAGATGTACTGAATTCTGAATGAATAAAGTGGATTTGTTTGAAAACTGTCTGTTTCATTCAGTTTGACATCAAGCAATGAGAAACATACCTCTATTAGGCCATTAGGGTACCATTTCCTTCTGTGCAGGTGCTCTTGTGGGCACTGTACAAATCTCTCACTTGTTGAGAACATTTGCAGTAGGGTGGTAGCCGAGGTACATTAAAAGTTAATGCAGAAAAAATGTTAAGCCAAACTTTGTAGCCTAAGATAGTTAGCTTACACTAGCCATTCTCCAGCATTACCAGCATCACAACCTAGCTGTTAGAATGCTGCCTGATAGATTCAGAGCAGGGAGACTGTGTCGTACCAAACAGGTTGATCACAGATGTGTCCAGGACCTCTCATCCAGGGTTTGCTGCAATGGCCCTAAATCTTTACTTTCTAGAAGCTGTTCATGGTGCTTATCAGCAGCTGTATGAAGACTTGCAAGAATCCTCACTTAAATGGTTCATCAGGTTACCTAATCACATGTGGAACATTATCAATATAAGACTTGTTAGGTCTAAAAGGGTAAAACCTACAATATCTACAAATACAATGACTAAGGATTACCAATAATAACTAACTAGGACACTTAATAACACATAAAATGTGATGAAAAGTTACGTATGAAAAAACCATCCAAAGCAGAGCTGATGTTCTCCTTCACTTTAGGCTCGTATGGTTTCATATTTATGAGCGTGGCACAAGCAGAGCCATCTCTCTACAGGGCTCTGGGCATGTGTGAGGCATCATCAGGGGGCAGTAACATTGGTTGACTGATTTGCATACTGTGACGTCATCATACTTCGGTATGAAGACACATCATCCGCACCTATAGCAGAGTTGAACCAGAGGGGCACTGCAGAGGCGGAACTGACCATGATAAAAATGATATTTTTACAGTTTGGAAAGACGTGTTCACATTTCAAGCAAGGCTAGTATATTTTATTAATACAGAGCATTGCTTTTCAGTTATTACTGAAAAAAAGTCTGAGGGTGTAGTTACCCTTTAAGGTCTATGTCCCAATCAATTTTAAACTGTTCCATGGTCTCGTCTTAAAAAGAGGGTCATGTTTTTGCTGTTGCCACACCAAGGATGGTCTCCCAAGTGACATTAAGCACACTTTGTCTAGGGCTGTTTTTAAAACCAAGCTTAATACATACTTTCATCGATTAGCATTCAGCAGATATTAAACCATTGAACTGTGGATTGAGGAATGTACGCTGTTGTGTTAATGTACAGTGGTGGTGATCGGAAGGTGGAAACTCTGTTTGTGTTTGATTGTAAAGCACTTTGGTTTTAAATGTGCTTTATAAATAAAATGTACTCATTTACTTACTTACTAGTACCATTGTAGAAATGTTTTAAAATTGTTTTTGACCCAGTTTGGACATTTATAGCCCAGCTAGAATGTCTAAATGTCACCGTTTGCTGCCATCAATATTAGAATCCACATCCCTGCTATATATTACAGTTAGAAATGATAAAAATGACCAAAACAAACTAGATTGCAAGGAAAGATTTAGACATTTTGAGGTTCTAATCAGAAGACTCGGTACAAAAAGACAACAGTCAAAAGGTAAAACAAAAATCATAATTATAAAAAAATGACACAGTTTTATGGTGGATATTATCATTTGTCTTTTTTTCCTCCTTACGATGGAAAAATATCTACCAAAACAAAACAGCGCACAACAGCAGAGTACAACAACACAAGACCCTGCTGAAGGTCAGTATCAGCTATCAGCTGACCCAAACACATATACAGTCATAGAAACATTCAGCCTTGATACTACTGGCAAAAATAGACCCTCTTACAGTTCTCACTGGAGCAAGGCACAAAGGTGCATCACGGAGAATTCTTCCCAACTACTCTATTATCTCCCTGGTGTAGTTCAGGTCTCTGCTGGCTGTTTTCTCTTCAAGGTCTCATACTCTGCTTCTGGAGCTCTTCTCTGCAGTGCTGTGTACACACCCTGACAGAACCGCAGAAAGGAGCCACATGTTAGTTCTAAACACAGTCCATATGTGCAAGCTTTCATTCAGATTTTAAATACAGGATTGCGCATAGAGGAAGCCAAATATACTGAGTTACCAGTTCATTAGGTAGTTAAGGAGTGTTAGGTACTTAGTATTTTGTTCCTTCAGTCTAAAGGTGCAATGATTTCAATATATATCGGAAAATCTCATTTGTACAGTGTATTGAAATTTAAAATTTTATCGTGGATATGCCTCTCACTTTCTTCTCATTCTGAGCATCTCTCATTTAGCATCTTTCATTTAGCAGGAAACCACTGTCAACAGTGAAAACTAGGCATCTGGGTGAATCCTATCAGAGTAAAGTGGGCAGAATTAACATATTGACATTAATATAACAAGATATATTCAGACACTCAGATACAGCATTTTTGCTGTATATCATATCAACATTTTTACAAACTCACCTGTCATATAAGTGCAGTTTAAGGCTATGGTACAGTACTCCTCTTGCTCTATATAATATCACGACCATCTAGCCTGCCCATCAGTGGAGATGGATCACCATAGGACCACGACTAACCTTATATTTTTTGTGTGGTGGATCATTCTCAGCAGAGCGGTGACTCTAAACATGGTAATAGGATGTAATGTGTGTTTCACTGCTATGAGTGTATCATACGCAGCAGTGATGCTGGGGCTTTTACACATTGTGTACATTTGTCCACTTAACTAGACATGGGTATGGCTACATATGTTGTAGATGTACATTTACAAACTATAGCTTTATTTTTTATGAAGAACTTGTGTTATCATCCACGAGTGATCAGTTTCTGGCTGGATACATTCTCAGATGGTGTAAACATTCCATCAATTTTGCTATGCCTGACACTTCCATGCCAGTGCCACAAAAGCCACCATGCTACTATCAAGTCGTGTAGCAGCTGTGCTGAGAATAATAATGTTTCATCAATGGTGGCCATGTGGTGGTCCTTTTCTACTGATGGCTGTCATTGACAAAGTTTATTTATATAACACTTTTTACTACAGGTGTTGTCGCAAAGCAGCTTTACAGAAAAATCTGGCTCTAAGCCTCCCAAAGGGATACAGGAGTGTATAATAAAACTTTGGGTCAGCTGGTGGGCCCTGGCCATTTAAAGGTTAATGATCATGTTTTAAACTCGAGTTTTCCTTTATTTTACTACTTTTCTTGTGTAAATGCATTCATTTGAATCTAATATTCTAAGAAATACAGTATTCTGAAAAATGAATAACGTACGCAGTGGCTGTTTTGGCTGGAAATCTGATAAGTGAATGGTGGCCCCTGACTTTTGTACAACTGTGTTGTATTTGTTTGTTTGATTGGTCTGTCTGCTGCTGTTCTATCTAAAATGTAGCACCATGTCCTGGAGAAACTACATTTTGTTCATCTCTCAACTCATCTATGATCAGAGCAAGAGGATAATAAAGCTGAATTAGACTTTGGCTCTTCTGCACAGTCCTGTATGAAACAAGCATCATATTTACAGTATCATTGGCCGACATGACTGCAGGCTTGGCAGTGGTGTGTAAGTTACTGGTTGGAGCTGTCCCGGGCTGAAAACAAAAAAAAAAAGACAAAGTTTACACACTGGAGTTGCACACACACACACACACACACACACACACAATGCAGACTTACCTTCAGAGTGTAGTAGTCCGATGAAGTGGTCTCAGTGTTGAGGGCTGTGTAAGTGTCATCTTCAGGATGGCTCTGAGAGAAATAAGTACAAGGCCACATCCGTCATCATTCAGCATTTAGCTTTGTATGAGCATGTGGCTAATAGAGAAAGTGATAATTAGTAGAAAAGTCAGTACCTGACTGCACGCATGACCCTCAGGTCTCCTCTTCCTCCTGAATTCACAATCAAAATCAATTATATCACTTATCTTCAGTAGAGATATGGCTTTGGTTTGTTTTGAAGGGACCATTCACCCAGAGTAAAATGGACAAAAATAGAGTAGCTGTTTTCTTTGTAAAAAAAAAAAAAAAAGAATATAAAAATGAATTAGTAATACTTTACATTAAAGGCTGCAAATTAATTGACAATTACATGATGATAAGTAATTAAATACTTATTATTCACATATTTTTTAACTGCATTAAGCATTAGTTACTGATTAAGTACTTAGCATTTGAGTAAACTGATAGTTCAGTTTGTCATTAGTTCACAGCTGAATTACACTTATCTGTTAATCCCAGTAATTATGCATTAATTACTCTACCAATTTAAAGTAATTGACTAATTGTCATTTTGTGTCCTTCCCTCTAAAGTGATTGTTCTCATTACTAATTATATTATGAACGCATGATTAAGGCTTGACTAGTTACTAACATCTTAATTTCTCTTTACATGTTTTTGTTTTTGTGTCCTCTTGAGTAAAGTGGAAAACACATATTACATTTGCAACATTTAGTCTGTAAAGTCCTTCATACTTGCACATCTCATGCAATGACAGGTTGTTTAAAACCTCTTATTCTCCAGGGTATTGGTTTGTCCATCTGAATTTACATGAAAATTTACTGCTGAAAGCCAAAAATCTTAGACGCTCTTTGTGTTTTTTTATAAAAAATAATTTATACAGAGTGTAACACTGAAGAGATGCCATCTGTTTATAGTTTATAGCCCAGATTTGTGGAAAAATGGATTGACTTTCAGTAGACAAAAAAACTTCTTTTATGATAAGGCTTTAAAATTACATCACCCATCTGTTTGACTGGAAAGAAGACAGTCACAGCTCTCATATGACACCCACCTTATGAATGTAGCTTATGAGATATTGCTTAACATCAGTTTACGAAGTCTTTACAAACTTGCTGTTTTAGAGCTTAGAGATATGAAGTGAAAAAATGATCAGGCTAGTCACGTTAGCTGAAGTAACAGACCACTAGCATTTGTCTGAAGGACTGACTGCTTTGTGCAAATTTTGAGCCACATGTGATCAACTATGGCTTTTGGTGGTCTCAAATGACAAAATACTGAGTAACATTCTGAGAAATTAAAAAATGCTCGGAGTCCCACGGCACCATCATATGGCGACACTGAATGTTTAGTGTCCATACCTTCATTAAAAACAATGCTATCAAATTTTTGAATGTGATGCCGCACATCAAGTGTATGGTGGCCTTTAGGGTCTAAGTCTCAGAACCACTTGGACTGTGTTTTAAGTTGTGACTTCATTTTAGAATTCTCTCACATTCACCTGATGTACAGAACAGCAGTAAGAAGCAAGGGAAGCAGAGCCGTCACTCCTACTGTTCCCCAAATAGCAGAATGATCCCAGACAGCACCTACTGATAGTGTTGCACCTTCACAGAGACACACATTTAAAAAACAATACATTGATATTTTTAATTAATACTCTTATGCACTGTGTACTCAGTAAAATTATGATCTACAATGACTGTTGGGGCTCTAAAATGTCAACACCAAGAAAATAACAGTAAAGAGCACCATTTAACCCACTGTGAAAATGTGCATCTGACAATAGTCAAATTCTGAATCAATGGGCACGCCATACAAAACCTTAATCTAATGTACAATCGAAGCACAAATTGAGATAATTCTCAGTATTTAATAGCAGTAAAAGTAATTGTTCATCTGATTGTTAGTACAATAAAGCTCATTTAGGCTAAGCTCTTAGAGGATTTGTAATGTTATAGTATATATTGGCCCCTCCCTGTCCTGCCCATGTGCTCCTGTTGTGTTTACTTCCCAGTCCTGTCCATGTGCTTCTTTGTTTTGGTTTTTAGTCCAGCCCCTTGTTTTGTGACTCCACCCCTGATTGTTCCCACCTGTTTTCCACCTGCGTCTGGTTATCCCTAGTTATCCCTGTTTGTATTTAAGCCCTGTGTTTTCCTGAGTTTCTTGCTGGTCTTTGTTTGATGTTTGTTAGATGTACTGTTCGAAGTGTATGTATTGTTTGAAGAGTTTTGTTTATTTCTGGTCTGTTTGGAGTTCTGTGTTCATTTTGTCATGTCTGTCCCTCTTGCTCTCCATATTGGCCATCTGACCCTGGACCGTTTTGACCATGACCCTGGTTTTGCCCTTAATAAAAGTCGCTTATCTCAGTTTATGTGTCCTCCTCCTCACTCCACGTTACAAAGGGTTAACTGTTAACTATGTAACAAGACAATACTAATAGGTAAGATTAGCGAGGACGTGAGGAAACAGAAAAAAGTGGAACTAGTACAGGGAAATTATGATAGTACCTTCCTAGTGGGCAGCACCTGAAGTGTGAAATTTGACTCAAAGCAAGACCCAGATTTATAGCAGGACCCAGAACAGAAGAGGAGCCAGGAAACAGGACAGGAAGGAAAATGTAAGACAGGGACAGGGACCAGTACAATAGCAGGGACAAGGACAAGGACGGTAATAAGTACTGGTATATACACTGTGATAAGGTAATATGTAAATGGGACAGGGAAGGAAATACGAACAAGGTTCAGAAGTGGGACAGTGACCAGTGAAACGGCAGGGACGAGGACAAGGATGGTAGTAAATACTGGACTAGAAACTGTGATAAGGTCATATGTAAATGGGACAGGGAAGGAAATATGAACAGGGTTCAAAAGTGGGACAGTGACCAGTGCAACGGCAGGGACGAGGACAAGGATGGTAGTAAGTACTGGACTAGACACTGTGATAAGGTACTGAAGAAATGGGACAGGGAGGGAAATATGAAGAGAGTTCAGAAATGGAACAGGGACCAGTGCAGCAGCAGGGATGAGGACAAGGTTGGTGATAAGTACTGAACTAGACACTATGATAAGGTAATAAGCAGGCGGAGCTAGGTGGAACAGTAAACAAGACCTGTCTGGGGAAGCAAATCTGCTATTACTTCCTAATTGTGTCGGTGGTTAATTAGAGTGTTAAGTCAATGGAAGAGCCAGCATGGCCTACCTAGACACTTCAGATAATAAAATCCTGATTACATAATGTTCCTTTTTTGGCATTGCAGGATTTTAACTCAAAAACCAAAACTTAACAATGAAATAAGACTGTTAGTAAAACACTTAGTAAAAAACTACATGAATCACTGGAGTTCCTGCAATGACCAACACAGTGTCATGCCCCAGTGTGTAACACACACATCAATGACATAACACCATGCATTTAAGATTTCTGTGTGAGGTGTAGATGAACAGCCTGCAAGAGGACTTAGCTTCTTCAACATGAGCTACAAAGTTGTGATGAAAGTGGCACTAAGCTTACATGTGAACCGTAGTCACTTTAGGAATGTTTCTTGAAAGAAATACATTGTGCAAACCAAGTGGTGAAAGTGTTTCATTACCTCTCACAACACATGTATAGTTGTCTGTCTTCTTGTAGTTGGGCAGTTCCAGATAAAGCTTGTTGTATTTGGTGAATTTGTTAGTCATGGGTTGTCCGTTCTTGTACCAGATGTAAGTGGTATCATCATTGAGCCTACAGGTGGTTTTACAGCTTAGTATTACTGTTTGCCCTGATACTGTGGTAGAACCAACTGTAACGTCCATACCTACAAACACAACAACATACAGACTTTTAGGTAGATTTAAACTGATAGTTTAACAAAAAAATCTAATTTACAGAATTTTCCCAAGTCCTAAATGAAGTGGGCAGGACCTTGGTTAAATTTTAAACAGGTGCTTCAAAGCTAATGTATGCTAAGAAGTAATGGAAAGTAATACATACTAACAATGAGAAAAGGAAGCCCGCTAAGTAAAATTGTGTAAACTGGTCAAAAAATTTGAAAAAAGGCAATAAAAGATAAATGTATTAAATTCAATAAAGATAAAAGTATTTACAATGCTTAGGCTTCAATGTGGCTGCTATTACTGTTTTAGCTATCTTATGTACTTGTGTATGTACTGCACATTGCGTCTCATTACATCCCAGGATTGCCTTAGTGGCTCAGGAAGCATTTGGTGCTCTTTTGATGTTAAAATAAATGTAACACATAACAAAATAAGGTAGCACATAACTTATCAAGATAAGGCAGGATTTTTGAGGTATTTCAGAATGTAGACAGCTTTATTGTTGGGGACATGCATTTTGGCATAAAATGCTGCCTAAATAGAGAGCTCACTAGATATGGAGACACTGACCATGTCAGAAAACACATAAACGAGCGTAGTGCAGTTTGAGGGAAGTGTTTGATATCTACATGCAGTTTACATGATGCTAGTTGTGGCACAAGCTTCCATTACTTGTTAACTACATTAGCCTTGTAACTCCAAGTGATGTAGCATGCGGCAAATGTTGCAGATTCAGTGACATGAATTACTTGTGACAGTCAGCTGAACTCCTGGTGAACCAATGAAGACACTTGGCGTAGTATTAGTCATGAAAAGGAAGTGATAATTTCCAGAATCACTCTGTCTTAGGCCAGTCAGTCTTAGAGCACAGTTCTTGTTCTTGTCCCCAGCATACTCCACACGTCCCGCGAGTCCCTGCTCGGACTGTCTCATGTCACTATGATTGTAAGACCAGTATGCTTCAATGACTGCTTGGTCACTGGGATATGAGTAGGTGCATGGGATGTTCACTGATGAGCCCTCCAAAGCACAGACTCGTCTGTCTGCATAGGTCACACTAAAACAGTTCTTACCCAAAACACCTGCAAGATTCACAGATATCACCAGATAATCACATACAATTTGCTCATGAGATGTATGAAGTAAAGAGGTTTACCATAAAACATGAAACCATAAACTCTGAGAGCAAGTAAGTTCAGTGAATTCATTCCTTAAGCTACTTGGGTGCACTCTAAATAAAAACGGTTCTTCAAAGGTTCTTTAGTAAAGAAAAAGGTTCTATGTAGAACTATGAGCACTCAAAGAACACTTTGCACTGGGAAAGAGGTTCTGTATAGCACCAAAAAGGGGTCGTCTGTAGTTACGATGCCAAGCTTGTAACAGTAGAAGAACACTTTTTGGTGCTATATAATACCGTTTTCAAAAAGGCTTTATATAGAACCACCGACTGCACTCTCCATCAGTCTGAAGAGCCCTTTCATGATGCAAAGGACCATTTAATCAAAGGGTTCTTTGACTGTTCATAGTTCTATATAGAATCACTGTCTGTACTAAAGAACTCCTGAAGAGCCGCCTTTTTAAGAGAGGAATCTTTACTATTTTACTACTTATTTTTATGGTATTTAGTGGGGGTGCACAATATATCAACACATGATATAGTATTCGCAGGTATATGGGAAAATATATACATTCATATACAATCAATATCACTAGATAGCATTGTTTTGATAGTAGAATTACAGTCAATAATTATGTATAATTACATATATTTAATGTTAATATACCTCCTTATTTTTTGCTTGCAATAATGGTGGCCATATTATTTCATATAAACTCACAAAAATGCCTCATAATAGAGACCAAGTCCATGTGGCTCATGTTGGCCCATATTGGTTACACATTCTGAAAAGTGATGCTCAGTCTCAATTGGCAAAGATTTGAATTGGATGGGTTTTGCTCCAATAATGGCTCCAAATCAATGATTGGCCAGTTGATTACTTTCATTTTGGCTAACCTGTGCTGTAAATTTACGAGTGTAAATACTGTAAGCCAAGTTAATGCACTCACACAGTATTTGAATGCTGCTGTTACACCTATACTAAAATGGCATAATTAATGACTCATTGTGCTTTTTTTGTTATAGAACAAGCTAAAATAATCAGCTGAAAAAATTTTGGACTTCTCTAATGA
Organism: Pygocentrus nattereri; assembly: GCF_015220715.1. Lineage (NCBI taxonomy): Eukaryota > Metazoa > Chordata > Actinopteri > Characiformes > Serrasalmidae > Pygocentrus > Pygocentrus nattereri. The sequence continues at coordinate 13,883,345 of NC_051238.1, read as the reverse complement.
AATATGCCATCTCTAATTATAACTAGTCTATGTTGTGTATAGCTGGTGAAGCCAACCTACATGTTTAAATAAAGCTATTGTTTAAATGACAAAATATAAAGTCATGTAAAGTTTAATAATAACTGTCAGGTATAATTTAGTTGCATCATGGCCCCTCTTCACAGCTCTACAGCTTTTTAAGATGAATGATAGTGAGATTTCTTTTAATGCAAAGAAGTAAATGATCAGTTATTGATTGTATCAGCCCCAACAAGGTATTCATTTTCAGTTATCATATCAGCCAGACATTCCATATTGGTGCATCCCTGGTATTTACATATTAAAGCTCTTCGAATAAGTCATGAAAAATGCTTTTTCTGTATGTTAGCATTTGTACAGTGGCAAAGCTGAAAAGAATGGAATTCATACTCACACACAGCAGAGGAATAGACTGTATTGCCGTGGACTTTAATCGAGCAGAAGTAGCTTCCTCCGTCAGTGCTGGATAACACCAGAGGCTCAGCATTCTGGTATAATGTGAGTTGTACACGTTGTCCGTTCTTATACCAGGTGCACCAGAATATGTTCAGTTTGCATGAGGTGCTGCAGGTGAGGTTTACGCCCTGCTCTCGCTGCGCCACACTGCTACCATGCGTCCTCACCTGAATGTCTAAATGGAGTTACAGTGATTAGTAACACTGAGTTACAGTGCTGAAATATCAAAACCTTTGTCCTCTCACCCTAAACATAGTTGATCAGTAGAAAAAAAATTGCCTTGCTGTACAAGGACTAGCTAAACAAATCACTTTGCCAAATTGAAACCAACTGTTACCTGTAACTGTCAGGTTTACTGCTGTCCAGCTGATATATTTCTCGCCAGTTGTAGTAAAGAGTAGGAGGCGATATTCTCCAGAGTCCTCCTCTCTTACATCTCTTATTATCAGACACGTGGAGCTTTTGGTCTCTACATAATCCACACGACCAGCGTAGTCTGAGTCTAAAGCCAGATCTTCTGGAAGTTCTTCACTTCTCCATTTAGCTTTCTGTTTGTGGCTGAACCACACCACTGTCTGGATGTTGGCTAATGAGTAAGAGCAATTGAGAAACACCTTTGACCCTCTTGAAGCACAGATGCTTCCTTCATCACATCTCACTGTCCAGTGCGCCTGACCTAAAGAACCTGCAACAGTCACACACACACACTATCAGCAGGAGTGAAATATCTAAAGAACAGAAATTTCAAATGTTAGAAATAATACATTTCTTACAAGTTATACTTCAATTAATATACACAAACTCAACTTTAAGTTTATTCATAGATTTTATCTTATACCTTTGTGCTTACATCGAATATTTCCAGAAAGATCTGACTTATGTTTCAAGTGTCAATTACATAAAGGTTTGAAATTAAATTTTGACACAATGTAAAGGGCAACAGGCATTTTCAAATTATGGCAAATATGGAAAAACAACAAAAAATGGAGGTTTTGTTCCGACAGCAGCGATATGTAATGTTTTACAGTGATATAGTAAATAATTTCCGATATAGTACCTTCAATGTTAATGAGAAATATCAAGTGCAAGATGCTGGCAAATTCCGAATACATTTGCTCTTGTTCCTGAGAAGTAGTTAACACACACACACACACACACACACACACACACACACACACACACACACACACACACACACACAAATTGCTTTTGTGAACAAACAATAATCATCCTGCCTACATATTTGACAGGATGACCATAAAAGGACCACAATAAACAACAATGTGACTAAGAGATCAAGGGTTATACATATTAAATACATTATATGTTCATGCTTTGATCCCACTATATTGCATGTCATGTATAAGTACATGTGTTAATATCTCATATATAAGATACATTTCATAGTTATAGTATGAAGATCTGTGAAAACATAAGAGTGCTGAAATGTACTCACATGTACTCACTCACTGAGGAACAGGCTTGGATCTACTGAGGTCACAGAGGAGTGTGTGTCTATGATGTGTGTGTCGTGGGCTTTTTTTAAAGGACTGATTTCCTTCCTCTTTTGTTTACAGCACTAAGTAGTCAGAGTCACAGAATTCAGAGGCTTTAGGAAATAATGTGATTCACCTTTCTATTTTAAATTCTACTTTAACTTCAGTCAGTAATGCGTTTCTAGCATGTATTCATTATTATGTTTGTAAAAGGCAAAAAACTAACTAAATAAATGATATGCAGTTGTGCTTAAAAGTTTAAGCACTTAATTCATAAGTGCACTTTATAGCTCTACAGTTACAGACTGTAGCCCATCTGTTTCTCTGCAGACTTTATTTCATCTTGTTCTGTAATGTTTAGGAAGCTCTCAGAACCACCACAGAGCTGGTGAGTCATTCTCAGCATTGCAGTGGCACTGACATGGTCGTGATGTGTTAGCGTGTGCTGCACTGGTCTGAGTGGATCAGACAGAGCGGTGCTGCTGGAATTTTTACACAATCAGTGTCACTGCTGGACTGAGAATAGTCCACCAACCAAAAACACCTGTCCAACACTGATGAAGGACTAGAGGATGACCAAAACAGACTGCCAGACTGACTTTACATCTACAAGAGGAATCAACACACCACCACCATGTCACTCACTGTCACTGCAGTGCTGAGAATGACCCACCATTGAAAAACAGGGTGAAAACATGCAGAGAAACAGATGGACTACAGTCAGTAACCATAGAGCTACAAAGTGCATTATATATGGTATGTAGAGCTGAGAAAATGTAGATATAAGTATAGATATAAGGAAGATGTAGCTTCTTTATATAGCGGCCGGTCTAGGTATGTGTGCATTATGTTATTAAATTAAATCAGATATGCTACTTCTTTGATGGCATTTAAGAAATCCATGCAATGACTAGAGTCGACAGAGAGGTTTGGACCAATACCTGTGCTCTTGTAACCATGACATTTTTTAAAACAAAAACATCTTTTGTTAGTTTTTTTCATTTACATTTTTTCTAATACTATGTAGTTTTTTTTGCAGCCAGACACACTTGAGATAAACAGTTTTAAATCATTTTTAAGGCTTCCTAAGACTTTTGCACAGAGGTGTACACACACCCCCAAACCCACAAACTACCTCCAAGAAGTAGTGCTCACGTTAAAGCTAACACTTATTTTCACCTCCTCCCCTGAAGAGGGCGATACAGCGCGCCCGCCGCTCTTGTCACCTTGGTAACAGCTTCCAAGCTCCCCCACTAAACAACTTGGCCAGGGTCTTAGCTAGGTGGAGGGCTGTCTAGCGTATTTTATGGTTTGTCTAACGTAATCTTATGATTTCTGCCATTATATTACCACAGATAAGAGGTCCTTTTGAATACCACACCATATAAAGCCATAAAGATAACGTTAACCGGGCGCACTGCTGGTCAGCATGCTTCTGTTAGCAGACTAGCCGGTTAGTTAACGGCTGTAGGCAAGGGGGGAAGCATAGCTAGCTTAGCAACGCTGAGAAACAAAAGAGCGGTGTAAGAAGCTCTCTGAGTTTAAACCAGCAGGCGCCGAGAATAACGTTAACGAACTGACTGCGTGTTTATAAGCTAGCGGTAACACCGCCTGCTCGAAGAGTCTGACAAGAAACGTTAAGCGATGATTTTGATGTCAGCTGAGTAACCTGGTAAAGTACCAGTTAACAATGCTGACAAGCAAAAGCCATTTACTTAGGCTCGCTCATGATTACTACCTCCCACATATTTCAGCTGTTTAGCAGGAGCATGTCCTTCATTTGGATCACAAGCTATCAGTGCTGTCAGTGATTTGAGCTGGAAAATGTCTGAGTGGAAGCGCATTTTTGAGGAAAAGCGGGTGATCCCCCCTCACAGCCAGCACTCACGCCTAGCATCGGGGCCAGCTCAGGCTTTTCGGCTGGTACTCAAACAGGTGGATGGACTTCACGCAAAGCAGGTGATCCGACCCCACTCAAGGACATTCATCACCGTGTAAACAGACAGCTAGCTTTAAGTTTGACATTCCTCATAACTCAGTCCAGTTCAGGTGAAATAGGCTCCACTTTAAACATAGCTAAAGTCAGCTTCTTCTTCGCCAGCTTCTTTCTAGAATGTACCCGTGGAAAAAGTCGTGGAAATTCGAACAAGAAGCTGACGAATAGGATAATAGCATAACGTTGCTTCAGTCTCATGTAGTGTACTTTAAAAGGGCATGACATCGGCTTCCCAAGAATTCTGCACAGTTCTGTCACTGAGATGTAAACAAAGTGTTTTATAGTGCTAAAACTGGGGGAGAAAAGTTTTTCTTGTGTTACAAGTTGTGTTATTGTGTTACAACACCCCATGTGTACCACTCTGCCATAAATATTTTTAAAAAGGGTTTTTAGGCCAAACGTTTATATGAAAGCTGTTGTAAAATACTTTTTTCAATCGTTAGACAATATATTTATAACCATTTCATGTAATAACTTCATGTACTGTAGCTTTTAGAGGCATTAAACACTACGGACGTCTGGTTCCTATCACCACTACTGTGTTAGCAGACTTAGTAAGTTTCTCTAAGAAAAAGCATTTCACGTCAAGAACTGAATGACTGTGTTCACATCTTAATTATTTAATTTTGAAAAAATTAGTGAAACTGTATATAATGTGCCCTGCGATGGACTGGCAGCCTGTCCAGGGTGTATCCTGCTTTCCGCCCGATGACCGCTGAGATAGGCTCCAGCACTCCCTGCGACCCTGAGGGAGAAGCGGCTTAGAAAGTCTGTGTGTGTGTGTGTGTGTGTATAACGTCTTTGTAGTCTTTGCGGTCAGTAGACAAATGTGAAGACATTAGGACAATGTATGTTTTTTTTTTTTAACCATTTAAAGTAGTGGTACATGTTAGAAGTCTATACTGAGTATCACTGCTATTTAGGTGTTCCCTGGACATTGGAAAGTTTACGTGACTCTCAGTTGACCCTACTTGAGTAAAATTTAGATCTACACCAATGAAATGGATCCAAGTGCTTTATGGTTTCAACTGGATTCGGCTGGGCTGTTTCAGTTTCCGCTTATAAAATCAGTTGTGCTTTGTTGGTTCTAGAATGTGCCCTGTGAGAAGGTGTCCAAGTTACTGTCTTTATTCATACTTTCTTACATTTTAACAGTCAGAAGAGGGGAAAGCAGGTGAGCATCAGCTTCGCGTGACCCTGTTTGACTTGGAGTACCAGCACTTCTTTGGGAGGACATGGCAAAGCGAGCCCCATCGAGCCAAATCCAGCAACCAGCCCACCAGAGTGCCTTTCAATGAGGTACGATAGGTGTTTCTCGTCTGCTTCATCAATTTGCCCAGAAAATACAATGACAGTTACATTTTAGGAAACTGAACATATTAAACTCTTGCTACATGCCTACTCATCCCTTACAGTGGTTACACAATAATCTTGAGAGTGAGATTTTCCAATGTAATGACTGTGAAAACCTTATGATGATGTATCTTGCAGGTGAGAGGAACATTTGAACTTTGAGGTGAATACATAAGAACAAACTTTTTAATTTTTTTCCAGTTGTTGAGCTAGAAGGAAGCCAGATATCAAAGGTTACAGCTAGAAGGCAGGATATCATGTATGTATTTCTTAGCCTGTAGAGGAGATTCCCAGTAGTTGTCTAATGTATAATGTATGCTGGGTGTTGTAGTGACAGTGGACAAAAACACAAAAACTATACACATTTGTGAGCTTTGTTAAAGCAGTGAGGCTGAAGGATGCAACACTGTACTACAGAATACTGCGTAACATGAGACATAATGTGTTAAATTCTAGCTTTAGTCTGGGATGACTCCGAGATTAGAACACAGATTTGAAAAATCTAATTTAATTTGTAATTCAAATCTGAAGAGGCATCATTGATGGTCAGAGTGAGCCAGAGATGGCACCCTGTGGTCCACTTCTGTACAATCAGTGGAGAATTGTTGATTACATTCTGGCTTCATGGAATGCATGCAAATATCCTTGCTCCGAGAGTTCTGACTGACGCGAGGCATTTCTGTTAACTGTCCTGAGTGTTTTGTCCAATCACAGGTCAAGGTTAACGTGTAAACCGACCAGTCGTTTTCATTTTTCTGTGTGCTGTGGCTGCGGTTTGAAGAGTGGTGTCCATTGTTTGTTACATTTAAATAACACAGTCACAGTATCAAGCACAATGATGCCCTGCAAAAGCATATGACCGTCTGAGTCCATGAGGTGCACATAAAGAAAATTTTTTTTTTAAATATATTTAGTTTTCTTTAAAGTTAACCTGTCCTTTTTCTTTCATAACAACTGTTCCGTAGTTTGACTAGCTTTACCAAATGTTGGCAAATGTCTCAGTCATGTAATGAGAAATTGTGATCTTAGGTGTTTTGAGATTTTGTCAGTATAACTAAATTTGAACATGGATTTAATAAGATATTGAAGATTTTGAAGACTTGCATAAGGAAGGGGAGAGTCGAAGGGATGTAAGTGAATAAACAAGTGTTTATGAAGTATGGAGTTTAAAAATGCTCAGAATGAAAAGATATAGAGAAATTGGGACTTCTAACACCCATGCAAGACCTGACAGAACTGTCACAGTCCGGTAAACGGCACTCACCGCTTTTATCTTTGAGAGAGAGGAGAAAATCGAGCTCCACTCTTGATTCAAATCTGGAAAATCCACCTGTGTTTCTGTCCATCCTTCCACCTTGACAAGACAGCTGAATGCAATGAATCTGAAAGAATGTGTTGCCATTACTGAGTAAAAGAAATAGAAAAAAAATTCAAATCAAACAAAGAACCTGTTGGGATTCTCAGAAAGACTGACTGATTCAAGTTGAGACCTCAACATTATTGAATGTGTTTGAGATTATTTGGATCATGAAAAGCAGAAAATGCCACCAGCTTCTAAGACTGAACTTTTAAAGCTTGGAAAGAATGGCAGCTAAAACAAAAGCAAAGGCTGGACACACTAAATGTTGAAAAAATATATATTTTATGTTTACTTGTTAAAGCTTTTTGTAATTTTCTGTTATTCTGGATGCTGAAAATACAGATAACTTAATGACTTTTGACTGGAAATTAAATTAATGAAGGTGTCTTTGATTATGTATGTGTGTGAAAGGTCAGTCTGTTAGGATAGACCAGGTATAGTGTTTTTTTTTGTTGTATGGTCAAGCTAGCGTTAACTTGGTGGCAAATGTGTTGTGATAGTTGCTGTCCTGCCTAATTTTGTTATTGTCCAACTCGCTATTATATCACTTTAAGCAGGAAATTCAATGGTATTTATACAGTCTAAACAAACACAGCGACTGTGGAGAGGATATCACTTGCATTTCTCTTTTAATAAATAATTTAACGTCTGATCTTTGGCAGGGCACTTGAGAATTCAGCTGAGGTTCTGTGCCTAAGCTGTAGTCTGAGGGAAAACCTGATGTTTTTTCTGAACCCCGAAGCCATGCGCTGCATCACTTTGGCTTTGTGTATGTGGGCTCAGAGCGCTGTCCCCAAGCAGATGCTCGTGAGGAATCAGAAGTGAGCGGCAGCAGCGGGGGAATGACTGTGTGAGATTGCAGAAGAGCTGTCAGCCATGATGGATGCGTTTTAATATACGCCTCACAGAAAGACTCTCAAACAGAAAGAGTGATTAGGGGAGAGAGGAGATAGTATTAAAGCATTGCTCTGCCTTCTGGCTTGCCTGTAGTGGAGGAGGACTGTGGCAAAAACAAATGTTTGTGAGAGACAATAGAGTTGGATGAAACTTAATTACCAAACCTTGCTTTGATATGAGGATTTTACAGCAGTGTTGGTTTAAGAGAATGACGTGTCAGGTCACATTGAAGATATTAAATCCACAAAAGTTGTGATGGGGTTAGGCCTAGTGCTGATTTAATTATTTCCTTTTTTCAAAGGCTTGATCATAGTGCTTGGAATTTTCACAAAGAACCTGCTGGAAACAAACATTGTAACTCTGCTTCACCTTTGAGGGAAACAATTTCAATACAGTATGAAACACTACAAATAATGAACACTCAAAACATTGCATCAGGATTAATCTCTCACCCCTTTTTAATGGTTCGATATAGCATTCGAACTTGTTCTTCTATTGTTGCGGTGCCAAGCTTGTAAAAAGAAGAACCCTTTTGGGTGCTGTATAGAGCCCTTTTGAAAAAGCTTCTATATAGAACCATCTAGAGCACATTTATACACATTTTGCATCAATCTGCAGAACTCTTTCATGATGCAGAGAACCCTTCAGTCAAGAAAGGGTTCTTTGAATGTTCATTTTCTTTACTAAGGAACCCTTGAAGCACCTTTTTTAAGAGTGTACTGTTCTTCAGGTATTCATGTGACTAATGTGTCATGACTGGATTCTAACAGTAGTCACTGGTATTCATTGATTTCATTCTCGTTTTCACTGTATGGAACTTCAGACAGCACTCACTGGTTTTCAGATAGTTCCTCATTTGTTGTTCTGATAGCTTTATAACCAAGGTAATCGGTTTTCATTGGTTCATACTGCTGTCCAATGGCAGGGTCGTTTCTTTTCTTCATTCCATATTCATTATTGTATATTCATAATTAAATTTATATTGTTTATTTACATTGTGTAACGTTTGACAGGGGAGAGACGAACGCGGATGAAGTTAACAATATACCAGGGATGGACAGAATTCGAAATCCACAAAACCCGTTCCAAGTCAAAACACGAAAAAGCCAAAAACCACCAGCTAAAGTACCAAAAGGGTGAAACCAAAAGATGAAGTCGGTAGTAACGGGAGAAAGGGGTCATACCATGTAGTCATAGGATATCTAGAAATTGTTCAGTATGTTCTTATGGTGGAGAAGTAATACCTCGCACCGAACCCTACTTTGGACCAGTCTTAAATAGTGCCAAAGTAAGTCAAACTGTACAGGTGCGTCTGATCAATAATCAGGAGACTGCGAGTGCTGGTAGTGACGTGGGCACTCGTCCCGAGTCAAGTGATCTCCCAATGCCATCTGGGAGATGGAGTCCGAGATAGCACCTGAGTCCGCCTGAGGCGTGACACGTTGTTGTTATTGTTTTCTTATCAGGTGTCAACGAAAGGGGAATGAGTTCCCCGTTTCGGGCCAGGTTCCTCTGAAAGTGTTATCCTCTTGCTCTTAGGGAGGCATCACTAACCAGCATCATCCTTGACAAACTCATTTGTGTCTTAGACCCAACATTTTTGTACATCACTCATTGTAAAAAGCGCTGTGTTGAATTGAGCTGTATAGCTACTTTCTTCTGAGGGTCTGTCTTTTGCCATCTTTTATGGACACCGTGGCTGATCAAAATAAGGGATCTGGGTACATCCAGTCAGAGTAAAGTGGGTGGAGAGGGGGAGCTTATGCTGTGCATGCACCTACATTCAAAAGTCTGGGCTTTTTTTCTGAAGTCGCTTCTAAATTTTAGGGGTAAAAGTTTTGGGGCTTATTTACACCTCATAGAAAGATATATTTTTATGTATCTGAGCCAAACCACTGCTGAATGTGTTTTACATTGCTAGGATTATGGGAAGAAAAGGCAACCAACTTCTAAGACTGAACTTTGAAAGTATGGAAAAGTATCTCTGCAGAGAAAGTCTCTAAGAAGGAGTGGAACCTATATAAAGGCAAACACTAAATACTGAAAAAAAGTAGATTTAGTCACTGAGGCATCTGTGTAGTTTTCTGTTATGTATTCTGTTTTCTGCTTCTTATGTGATACTAACAATGAATAACTAGTACCTGTTATGCTTTGATTGGAAATTATTTAAATGAAGGCTAGTGTCTGACTTTTGGACAGTGCTGTATTTAGTATGTGTGTGAAATGCCACCCGGTTAGGTTGGCTTTAGTTAGGTTCAATTAGGTAGCATGTTGGCCAAATTTGTCGTCGTAGCTGCTGACTTGCCTGGTTTTGGCATAGTCCAGCTTGGTATCGTATCATGCCGCACCAGCCTGAAAAAGTTTTGTATGTATCTGAGCCAAACCAATCTGTACAGTATGACTTGTGTACAATTAGGACCTTTTCAGCCCTTAAAAAATGATGGAAAATCAAATCGAAGTTTCACGTCAGAATCAAAAAAGGAATCAAACCTTAAAAGAAAACGTGTATCATTACACCCCGTCCACCTTATCTGTTATCGTTTAATTAATAAATGCTCACCCCTTCAGGCAAAAGTGCTTCAGGATTAATCTTTAATGCCACTTGACTGTGGTGCTCGTGTATGCTAACGGTGAGTTGGTTTGTGACAGTTAGGCCTAAAGCTCTCTCAGCGAGCACTTAGGTCCAATCCATCTCCCCCCTCTGCGGATCATTAAAAGCTTAATCCCCGTCTAGCCTTCAGTGGTTGGTGGTGCTGCTGCTGATGACTCCAGAGTGTGACTCACAGGCTTTCTGTGTATAGATTCAGCCTTTTTAAAACCTCATGAATCACTAGTTGGCCTAACCAAGTGCCTGGAGAAGATGTATAATTCTCAATGTGTGCTGTACTCCATGCTGACTAGCAGAGGGCACTGTGGCACCATCAGTTAAGCTGGATTCTGTTTGCATTTCAGCAGTGATGTGGCTTCCTGGGGGGCTGAACTCTTTCCTTTTTGCTCTTTTCTGTGTGAAATTAAGCACACCAAGTCAGCTCTCGACTGTCTTTAGGCAAACTGCATAATGGTCGTGTCAATAGAAAACGGTTCATTCCTAGAGGCCCGGAGATTTAAACAAGATGCATTATTTTGTGCAGGAAAGTCTCCGGTGGCCTGCTCTGTCCAACTCTGTGGCTATTTGTCCTCCTCAGGCTGCTTGCACTGAGCTTGCACTGAGCACCAGTAAGCTGTAAAGCCAAATGCTATCACCTTTTACTCCTCTTATAGAGCATGTGCAACTGCACTATACCAGTTTTATAGCGAGAAGAGTTTTTGGGGCTTATTTTATTTCATAAGCATTTTATTCCTTTCAAAATGTAGGTATGCTAAATTGCTGAGTCCTAGAGTAACCCTGCCCTGCATATTTTGCTGTATTACAGCTGTACAATTTGCGCGAAAGACTGGTTTGGTTATATTGCTACGTATTGTGCTGTGGCTTGAAATATACTTACACAACTCGTGACATGCTTACAGACCTACATTACTTTCAAGCATAATTATTTCTGTTTCTTGGATCATTTGCATCTCATGATTCACCCAAACTCCCAAAGAAACATCTGTGATTAGTTGTTTAGGGGCTCATTTGTGCATCGCAAATTTCTGTCATATCAGTATTATGAAGGTAGGTACTGCTATGATTAAACTATATATATATTCTTCAACTCTATTTTTTTCCTCTTGCTGTAACAACACAAATGATACAGCTACTCAGCTCAATGTAAAGCCCTTCCTCAGTTAAAATGGGTGTGTTAAAGCACTGTAATGTGAGGGCCTGGGGCACTTCAAGCACTGGATTGCTAAGCAATTGGATAAACGATCAGTTCAGGGTGGTAAATGGTGACAAAACAGTTTTCAGCATATTGTAAGTGGCATTTAGTGACAGAACCATACAGTGACATTGTTCATATTGTAGGCTTATGCTCTGTTGGAGCTAGATTGGTTCTGTTGGGGAGGTACTATAGTTTAAGTGATTAACTATGAGGTGTGTTATTTTTGAATCAGCAATATTTCTTGTTTTAACAATATCAGAGTGATCTGCTGTAATTGCCTGAACCTTACTCACTCAGTAAAAGTTGTATTCTGGAAATTGACCTCACAGTAAGCTAATGAAAACTGCTGATAGACAACAACCAATCATTGAGTGTGGTGTATATGCCCCACCTTTCATATAGGGCTATCTGTGGTAAAGCTGGGAAGATCAATGTGATCAATAATTATTTATTGTTTTCATTATTTTGAAACATGGATATTTTGCAATTACAAATTCAGTGTATTTAAGATATTTTCAATCTGTACCCGAGGGTGAGACAAAGGCCTTTTCAAACAGAATCAGAGTTTTACTTGGTGGAATGGGTTCTTACCCCATATCTGCTCCTTTGAGTTGAGTTGAGTTTGAATTCATCCATTCATTCATGCACTCCAAAGAACCTTTTTCATCTTCCTGTGCGTCATCTTCTCTGGTTGTCAGTGTGAAATACAAATCGCACTGGACATGATGTGAAGGTTTCAGTGCATTAAATCCGCAAAAAGTCTACTCTGTGTGAAAAGACCTCATGACAACTAAACATTAAACGATAATGAAGCATGAAAAATACAGTTTTTCTTGCCGTTTTCTCCATGTGGCAGAGTGCCCATGTGTCATTCACTCACACCAGAAACTCACTGCTGTGTGTACAAGTGAAGTAAAACCACATTTAGAGTTTTGGAGAACGGATGTTCATGCAAAACTCTCATGCATATAAAACGGAAAGAAGAAAATGATGAATTCTAATTATTGTTAAGTGGTCCCAGCAGTTATTAGAGTATGTAATAACTCATATATATGCAATAACTGCACATAATGTATTAACTATACATAATGTAACATTGTAAAAAAAAAAAGTCATAAGTGAATTATTAAGAAATTAGATTTTGAAGTGTCCTGAGTGTGTGACTGGCTCTGGCCCCTGCAGGCCACTTTCATGAGCCGTCTGTTACCGCCTGTCAATATGAACTTGGACAGCACGCTGTAACCTGGTTGACAAAATCCATACGTCTCTCTCATGTGGTTTGATTCATGTGCTGCGAGGCTGGCGGGGGCATTTTGTGACTTCTTTAGCTCCTCTTCCTTCTTGATGTGTGCTGGAAGACTCCCTTCAATTATATATGTGCTGGGCCGGCAGGCTCGGAAATGATCAATATTTCAACTCCCGGGGGAGTAAACATCCCTGAGAGCAGCTGCTCCATAAAGGCTTTCACTCACACACGCACACACACATATGCACTACAGCAACAGGGCGCAGTGATCTCCACAGCAGGAGAGGAGAAGAGGTTCAAAAAAAGGAAAGGGGAAAACAGAAGCTGAAAAGGAGACGGTGGGTAGAGGAACAGAATGAAGGAGGAAAAATGAAGAAGTGTGGGAGGGAGAGAAGAAGAGAGGAGGCGGAGGGTTGTTTTTGTCTCCACAGTGTGCACTTTACTCATAATTTTGCAATCAGCACTCCCTGTAGCCTCATCGCTCTGTCTCTCTCTCTCTTTTGTGTTTTCTCTTTCCATGTCTTTCTCTATTAACTGTCCTCTAGAAGCACTGTGTGTATGTCTGTATCTTTGTCCGTGTGTGTGTGTGTGTGTGTGTGTGTGTGTCAATGTGTTTTTGGCACTGTGTCAGTGTCAAGCAAACCAGATTGCTTACCTCGCAGGGCTGTCATCCGCTTTGTAGGCATGTCACTACAGGATGAGCAACTTTAGCTGTCCTTGTGGAGTTCTAGGTTGGTTCTATACTCTGATGAAACAGGGTAAAAAGATCTAATATTTTTTGTTAAAAATGCTAATTAATATGAATTGAATTAGAATCGAATTCAGAACCATCAGTCAACTGTGTTTGCACACAGAGGAATTAGACCTCCGCATTTAACCCATCCGTGCGGTGAAACATCCACATACATGCACACTAGTGAACACACATGCTAGGGGGCAGTGAGCTTACTTGCCCAGAGCAGTGGGCAGCCCTATCCACGGGGCCCAGGGCGGGGGGGGTTCAATTGGGGGTTAGTCAGTCAGTCATGGACTGTCAGCCAAGGGGATCGAACCGGCAACCTTCTAGTCACAGGGCCAGTTCCCTAACTGCCAACCCACGACTGCCCCACATGAAAGTCTACCAGTAATTTTTCCTCCATCTTCCATTAGTACTGTTTCCAGCATGTAGTTTGAGTGTGTACATGATGCTTGACATAACACACATGGCACTTTTTGCTTCTTGTTTGGAAACCTTTTTATCACTCTCCCTGCATGCTTTACAGCTCCCACAGTACCCCATGCACAGCTGGCTGTCTGTCTCTTTGGAATTGAATGAGAGGTGAAATAAAAATGGCCTCACTTTGTTTTGTAAATGCAGCTTTATTGTGTGTGTGTGTGTGTGTGTGTGTGTGTGTGTGTTAGAGTTGCACTATTAATTTTTTTGTAGTCAGTTAGTGATTCAAAAACTAATCATCATTTATAACAGTAATAATGAAGTGGGTAGTAGGTAGTAGCTTGCCTAGTAATAAAAGCCACATTTTTAGTTGGTATGCAAAACAGTTTTTCAGCTATTTTCAGTTTCAGACATGCTGTAGAATCTTCACTCTAATGGCTACCCACACTATCAGTCCAGTTGAAAAAAAAAAGATTTAGTATCAGGAGCTCTAAGTAAAATGAGAACATTAAGCTTTTCAGAGTAAGATAGTTGCTGGATGGAAAAAGTTTGCAAAGTTTATGCCTTTAAAAATAACTTTGTTTCCCACAGGTCTTTGCTGTAAGCCCTACACATCATGTATAAACAATGCTTTATGATTAGTCACTTGCATAGGCATCTGCTTGCCCAGCCATAGACTGTAAAGCCATTACAGACTAAGGTAATGTCTATCTGGACAAACTGACTTCAAACCACCTTGGGACCCACAATATTTCATGTCCTTTTTAACATCTTGATTATAAATATCTGAGTATGTGCTAACGCACTAATAAAGGCTAAAAAATAGAACACAAACGAAAATGCAGGCTTACTTTGCTCTGCTTAAAGCTTTAGCTTAGCTATAGCTGGTCCATTCATCTCCAGATTATCGATGTTTGAAATGTTTCTCTTTGCCATTTTGTTAGCTAGGCGAGATTGTTATCTGCATTGCTATGTGACCAACAGGCTTTGCACCAGTCTTCTAGATGAAGAGTGAAGCAGATATATAAATAAATGTATCTTATATGTTAATATACATAACGTATCCATCCATCCATCCATTTTCTAAGCCGCTTCTCCGTCAGGGTCGCGGGGGGGTGCTGGAGCCTATCCCAGCAGTCTTCGGGCGGAAGGCAGGATACACCCTGGACAGGTCGCCAGTCCATCGCAGGGCAGACTACATAACGTATATTAACGAATATATTATATTATAGATATAGAATATAACATATATTAATAAGTGCAATACAGATATGATGCATCTCTTATTTTATTATTATCCGTATTTTGCTGTAAATCGTCTAGAGATCTAGCTTTAATTTTTATTATTTATAATGTTGATAATGTTTTTACTGTTTTCCGTTTCTATTACTGAGTGCCTTACTCCTGTTACTCTGCTGCTGCTGTAATACTGTGAATTTCCCCACTGTGGGACTAATAAAGGATTATCTTCTCTTATCTTATCTTAACAATCAGGAGAGCTTTATTTTCCTGAAAATAAAGATTATTTTATGTTTACCTAAAAAAAAATCTAATTCTGCTGTGGAGCTGCAACAGGGCAGTAAAAGAGCCGTATGTTGCTGACCCCTGGTCTAGGCCATGGTAAAGGTTTAAACAGTCTGCCCATAGTTTTGTCAGTGGATTTGTTCACTAGTTTGTGCAAACCCTAGCATGTAAAATGTGAGAAGCGGCAGACTTATCCTGTAAATCTCAATATTTATTTTTCAGCTGAAAGTTTAAAACCTCTGTTTTGTTGTCACTGTTAAGTTAGGGTTACCTTTAGAGTTAGGCTTAGAACATTTTATTATGCGTAAGTACTTACATCTAATCATTAAAATACATATAATAATACAATTATTACTGTTATTAGTATTACTATTAATGTTAAAAGCCCCACCTTACCTAAATGTGAAAGTGTATGCTTTCCTATTGAAGCCTGTGCTGGGTGTGTGAGATTAGCAGAGCACTCAGAGAGCTCATGGTTCAGTCTTCTCTCCCCTCCATGGCCCTCCTGTGGCCCCGTCTCAGGATTATGAGACTGAGAGGCTTTCTGACTCTGCCTGTTGATGATACAGTGTGCTGGGGCAGACTGAGCCCAGAGCCGGGCTCTTTCTTTATTTCCTTTCAGCATGGGAGGCCTGGCTTTCAGATCACCTCAGCAAAAGAGACAGAACTCAAGAGTATATTTTCAAGTTCAGTATAGTCTGATTTTTTAATGTCTTATATGTTAAAATGTGTTGATTCTACAGAGCTGTAATGTTGTGCTACATACATCAGCTTGGCTCAGAAGATACACATTTTATTTCAGAACAAAATATTGCAAAGTAGCATATCCTTATGCAAATAGTGATATAAAGCTTAGGTATAAAGCTGAAGTTGTGGGCTATGGAAGCTGTATAGATAGAATGCACTTAGATGCCTGGTTTTGCTCATTGTCTGTAGTTTGCTATATAGCAAATAAAAGACCCTTGGAAGAGGTAGAAGGACATACCACTGATTCAGATTTCAATTTCCATTTTCAATGTTCAATGTTTTTAAAAAGATTTTTTTAATGCAGTATCAAAATTGTTACAGCCTTAATGTTGATGCATTTGGTTTAGTGAATTTCATAAGAGGCAAGAGAATATTAAGTTACCTTTTTTCTTTTGTGAGACCTCCAAGAAAGAGCAGAGAGGTTGGCTGTGCTCTCAGTGAATGGTATGGCTTAGTTTCCCCTTCTCTGTCCTTATACTAGCCAAACAAGGCCAGCTGTTAGATCATGTACCCAGAATTGAGCAATTAGTGCTCTCCTCCAAGCGTACTTGGCTGTCCTGTGAAACGATGCGTACTTGGCTGTCCTGTGTAATGACTGGATACATGTGTTAGCGTTCACCTTCTCAGTTTGGTAACTTCCCTCTGATGGGGAGACTGTGGGAGCTACAAGTACTGCTGGGAGAAAAAAAAACAGCTTAATTTTAGAGTCAGTGAAGCCAAAGGGCCCAGACATATGAATGGGTTCAGTTCAATGCTGCATCACACATAACAGTAGAGTCTTTTTGCACTTCTTTCTGAAGGAGAAAATGCCTGCTAGATTTAATTTGTCCCAATCCTCTGTCCTGAGTGTATTCTAGCTCATGTCATTTCTTTCTCTGTGCTGTGATTTATATATTTCTGTCATATTTGTTTTAGCAACTATGTGGTTTGTTTGATGTTAGATGTTACATGTTTACCCACATTATAATCTGTAAGCATCTTTTGGTCTTTGAAAAGTGCTATACAAATGTAATTTATTATTATTATTATTATTATTATTAATCAGCCCATGTGAATATTAGCAATGTTACCAAGTGCCTAAATACCACAGCCAGCAAAATTACACAACATTGTATTTCTACATTAATGTAAACTGCTCCACAGTGAGCTACTCCTTGTCCATTTTCAATTGTTTTTAGCAAACCTCTTTGATAATGTTCAGGTTGGTACATATTTATCTTCTAGCCAAACTAGGGGTGGACAGTATACTGCTATTACATTCTCTCATGATATGGATTTTGCCGTACTGTGGAACAGTGATACGCCCAAACACACTAAACCAAAACAGGCCATCTAAACCTGTGTATAAACAGCTTAAATAACTCTTATAAACTGAACAAAATTGTGTGGTTCGTGCAGGCACACGCATAAAGCTGGTGTATTGTTGGACATGTGCCACATGCATGAAGCATCAGGAACATGTTTTGCCAGTCACTCTGCGTGGTGTTTGTACATATTTTTCCTCTACAAGGCTTTTCCATTTGAACTCTTCTCTTGCGAAACAGATTTCTGCCCATAACTCTGGGTTGTCAGATTCGCATTTCCTTGACACATTTGGCTTGTGTTAAAGTGCAGTGCAAAAATGATTCTGCAGTGACATGGAACATCTTTGTTTGGACTACTTTATAAATATACTAATGTTTTAATAAATATCTTGTGTTTTATTTGCTGTTTCAGACGTTTACATTGGGACACATACTTGGTCAGTTTCAGTCTGCTGGATCTTACATGTGCAGGTCGTTCACACACACCGTGTTTGTGCTGTTGAGCAGACCAGCAAGAAAGTTCTACAGATATACTTTTACCAAAAAAATGAACAGTCCTATCTGTTTGACTGGTAAAAAAAATCTTAAAAGCGCACTACATTTGTTGTACATTGCACATTTGTTG
The DNA here is from genome assembly GCF_015220715.1 of Pygocentrus nattereri. Taxonomy (NCBI): domain Eukaryota; kingdom Metazoa; phylum Chordata; class Actinopteri; order Characiformes; family Serrasalmidae; genus Pygocentrus; species Pygocentrus nattereri. Next base: position 13,865,367 of record NC_051238.1, on the reverse strand, counting down.
ACCCTGGACAGCTTTCCAATTTGTAATTGGGCAGTTTTTTCAAAAGGTGGACCAAGAAACTGTCGAACCGACGAAGAAGAATGAATCAGCTGGTAAAACCTATCGGGTCAAATATTATTTTAGACTCCAAATACAATGTGCTAAACGGAATTGAGGATGAGTGAAGAGGTAAAAACAAACATGAAGAGAGGCTGCAGGAGAGAACCACTAAAAGCTGCTTCTATACTGAAGAAGCTACTAGAATGTGTGATAGTATTTCTACAATGAAGATTTACACAGCGAAGAATACTAGTTACAGCTATTGCTGCTGTAATAATGATATGAATAATAATAATATTAGCAACAGTAGCAAGAATAATAGTACTAGTAATAATAATTATTATTTTTTGCAGTGTTTTGTTATTGTTATTGTTATGACTAGTGGAGCTTTTCCTCTAAAGTTGAAAATTTTTCAAGGATCTGTGGCAGGAAAATCTGTAATCCATGGTGGGGGGAAAAAATGTGGAATGAGCGTAGCCTGCAGAATCCACATCTTGCCATACGATGTTATGCTGTTTCTGGTGGGATACACACCACCAGCTGAATGCAGCCTAAGTCTCTATAGCATAGGCTGACAGTACAACTGTAAAACTGCACCAGAGAAAGTAAAGAATAAGTTGTTTAAATGCTAAACAAACTTCAAATGTGAAGAACGAAAACAATTGTTAAGACAGCAAAAATGGTTACAAGTGTTAAAGCTTAGGCACTTGCATTGATGTTGAAAAAAACTAGGCTATTCTCTGTGTGCGTAGACATCTGTCCTGACTGACTGCTGATGCCGATTCAATGTGCTCAAAACAGCTACAGCAAGAACCAACCAGAGCTAATGTTGACAGATTGTACAATCTACGGCTGACGGTCAGCCACTGACAATTGCAGCGAGCCTGAAGGTGTCCAGTTTGTTGTGTCAGTACCCTACGTCATATTTTTTATTCAATTTCCTTAAGAATGAAAGAAATCCTTAGTCGCACTTATAATAGAACATGTTAGAAACAACCCTTCAGCATCTGCCCATTGACTTCTGTTATAAAGGTTTTGAGTCAATTGGTTTTCTGTCCTTTTACTAAATACAGGGAAATATGTGGAAAACATTGTCAGTTGTAATTGGCCATATGCTACAGATGTGGAGGAGGTTGAAAAATGCAGGGATGGATTTTTGGCGAAGGAACAGATGTGTGTGAGTGTGTGAGTTTGCACCATCCTTACTGTGTGTGCAGGCAGTCGGCAGCTTTTCTAGATCATTAACCAGGTCTTCATCTGGATACTTCACTCTCAGGCTATAAACACACCAATACTGGATTGTGGGTTATTGCCTAAGAAGAAGAGGATCTGCTTCTTTATGAGAGGAATGATACACGCTTCAAGTACATGAAAATGATCCAAGTGGCACTTTCATTTCTACTTCATGACCGGAATGTTCCTCAGAAAGGAGAGGTAGATGGGGTTTCACACTGTGCAAGTGCCCTCCACATTTATGACCATATTTTGTTAAGATGAGCAGAAAGGCTCAGAACAAATGCAAATGTTTATCAGCTTAATCTTACAGTGGAAATATCGTGGATAAGTCTGACCTTTCATTTCATTCAAGTTATTAAAGGTATTTTTCTTAGTACTCGTTTGACTTGTAGCGGGTTTGTGATGTCTCCAAGCCACATAATAAAAATTTCATACTGGTTTTTTTTTGGGGGAGATTCTTACATTTTTAAATTTGCTACCCAAAAAACCATATCAGAACGTAGTCAGTTAGTTTCATGATTCTTGCATGAGTTTACAGAGCAGCTCCAGACTCAAATGAACCACCCCAAAGTCTCATTTGTTTTGATGTGAGATTGACAGAATTTTTTTCTTCTTTCTGCCAACCAAGGCTGTACACACACCAGGCTTTTATATTTTTTGGGGAGTGGGGGGTGTGTTTGGATGATTGGAGCAAAAATTACAAAGCCCATGTCATTGACGATATTTTTGTGGGTGATAACTCGGCTAAAACTGTATGAATGCGTGAAGGAAAATGCACTGCATGCATACCGAGCTGTAGGAAGAACAGTCTGTCTCTAGCCTGAGAGCCAACCCCACTACCATTATTGTCACAATGTTGTACATATTGATGTTTCTGCATCATAATACATTTTTGACACAGAATATGAAAATAACTAACATTTCTTTCACATTTATTGATTTATCTGTTTATTTCTGATCACTTCGAGAATGTGTTTTGTTTTTCCTAAAAAGACTGTGGTAACTTATTACTTTTTTGTTGGATGACCACTCCTGGGAATGTTAACAAACCTATTGAAATTCCTCCATTTGTATGCTATCTGCCTTATAGTGGATCAGTGAAGTCCACACTCTTCAGAAATTGGGTGGGTGGGTGGGTGTGTGTATATATTCTGTCCTTTCTGTTAGACACTCCTATCTTGTTGGTCTTGATGTAAAGTCAGAGACAGTAACTCATATGTTGCTGCACACTTTGTGTTATTCATCCTCTAGTCCTACGACAGTGGTCACAGGATGTTGCCCACAGGACGCTGTTGGCTGGATACTTTTGGTTGGTGGACTGTTCTCAGTCCAGCAGTGACACTGAGGTGTTTAAAAACGTCAGCAGCACTGCTACATCTGATCTACTCTTACCAGTACAACACACACCAACATGGCACCACCATGTCAGTGTCACTGCAATGCACTGCAATGTATGCATAATATTCCTACATTTCTGTTCTTGTTCTTTTCCCCTGCAAAATATTTATTTTATTATCACCAGCAATAACTAACTTTCATCTGGAAAAATGAAAGCTTGCATCATATATTGTCCCCTGTTTTAGGGATTAAAGAATCTTCTAGTTGGTGTCATGCTCAGCATGTGAGACTAGGATCATTAAAATACTGTCCTCTTGTATACAGCTCTTTGTTTGGGGACATATTCATTACTTCTGCAAATCTTTGCATTTGGCATACTTCTCAAAATCACTGTGAGGCTTTTACAGGTACATACTATGAAGACTTTTCTCAAGTGCTGGCAGAGAGTGGTTTGTTTCTTGTTTGCATTTCTGAGTTGACCTGAAGTGTGTGTCTTGTTATGTGCTATAGAGGACAAGGCCACACTTTTAATTTGAACGCGGTGATCCACAGAGCCTTTTCAATTCTCACCAAAATAAACAAAAACAAGGCCTGGGCGTCCGGCCTGGGGGCTGCGCATGAAGGAATAACAAAGGCAGAGCAAATAGGAGCCTGCAGCAGTCAACAAAGCTCCTCACAGAGCAATCAGAGCAGTGCAGTTCTTAAACACACACACACGCGCACACACACCTGTGTTTATTAAAACATTCTTGTGCAGGATTTGTTAAATTTGCATTATCCAATTAAGTGTACAGATATTAGAATGATCTTTAGTCCACAGTGCCACAGTAGGGTTGGATATGGACATAAAAATGCAGTGTTCAGTAAAGTATTTGGACATCATGATGACAGTAAGAGAAACATTATATTACATTATTGTACATATATTTGTTTCTTAAACAGAAACCTAACTAAACTGTCCTTAATGCAAAAATAACAAAAAACAAAACAAAATTTTTTTACCCATTTTAGCCATTTGCTATTGTGCAAAAATAAAAGTAATGAAATATTAATCAATAGTTTTTATACGTTTTTTTCCTAACATATTGAATTCAGCAAATGATCAGTAAGTGTGTTCTAAAATGTGCTGAAGATTTTTTGTGCTGAAGTAATTTGACCAGGGTGTTCAGCAACTGCATAAGACTGTTCAACTGCAAGCACATTTTTTGCACTGTAGAGGTGAACAAGGACACAAAGTGACACTGATGTGAAGCACTGCTCCTATTTGACTGGTAATGGAAAGAATTTGTAACCTGCCAAACATGAGCGAGTCCCCTCAGCCTGAAACTCGTCTGAATTCTCTCAGCAGCCTTTTCAGTTGATGTTTAAAATATGTTTATTTTTGTTTTTGATATAGGCCTACATAAAATAAAATAAAAAAAAATTAAATAAATGAAAAGATCCTTATTATTCTGCAGATTTGTTTTCTGCAGTGTGTTTTTTAACTGTCTGAATAGCTCTCTCTCTCTCTCTCTCTCTCTCTATATATATATATATATATATATATACACTGCTCAAAAAAATAAAGGGACCACTTAAACAACACAATATAACTCCAAGTAAATCAAACTGTCCACTTAGGAAGCAACACTGATTGACAATCAATTTCACAGCTGTTGTGCAAATGGAATAGACAACAGGTGGAAATTATTGGCAATTAGCAAGACACACTCAATAAAGGAGTGGTTCTGTAGGTGGGGACCACAGACCACTTCTCAGTACCTTTCTGCTTTCTGGCTGACGTTTTGGTCACTTTTGAATGTTGGTGGTGCTTTCACACTCGTGGTAGCATGAGACGGACTCTACAACCCACACAAGTGGCTCAGGTAGTGCAGCTCATCCAGGATGGCACATCAATGCGAGCTGTGGCAAGAAGGTTTGCTGTGTCTGTCAGCGTAGTGTCCAGAGGCTGGAGGCGGTACCAGGAGACAGGCCAGTACACCAGGAGACGTGGAGGAGGCCGTAGGAGGGCAACAACCCAGCAGAGGACCACTACCTCCGCCTTTGTGCAAGGAGGAACAGGAGGAGCTCTGCCAGAGCCCTGCAAAATGACCTCCAGCAGGCCACAAATATGCATGTGTCTACACAAACGGTTAGAATCCGACTCCATGAGGATGGTATGAGGGCCCGACGTCCACAGATGGGGGTTGTGCTCACAGCCCAACACCATGCAGGACGCTTGGCATTTGCCAGAGAACACCAGGATTGGCAAATTCGCCACTGGCGCCCTGTGCTCATCACAGATGAAAGCAGGTTCACACTGAGCACATGTGACAGACGTGACTGAGTCTGGAGACGCCGTGGAGAACGATCTGCTGCCTGCAACATCCTTCAGCATGACCGGTTTGGCAGTGGGCCAGTAATGGTGTGGGGTGGCATGTCTTTGGAGGGCCGCACAGCCCTCCATGTGCTCGCCAGAGGTAGCCTGACTGCCATTAGGTACCGAGATGAGATCCTCAGGCCCTGGGTTCCTCCTAACGCAGGACAATGCTAGACCTCATGTGGCTGGAGTGTGTCAGCAGTTCCTGCAAGATGAAGGCATTGAAGCTATGGACTGGCCCGCCCGTTCCCCAGACCTGAATCTGATTGAGCACATCTGGGACATCAAGTCTCGCTCCATCCACCAACGCCACGTTGCACCACAGACTGTCCAGGAGTTGACGGATGCTTTTGTCCAGGTCTGGGAGGAGACCCCTCAGGAGAAACATCCACCACCTCATCAGGAGCATGCCCAGGCATTGTAGGGAGGTCATACAGGCACGTGGAGGCCACACACAATACTGAGCCTCATTTTGACTTGTTTTAAGGACATCACATCAAAGTTGGATCAGCCTGTCGTGTGTTTTTCCACTTTAATTTTGTGTGTGACTCCAAATCCAGGCCTCCATTGGTTAATAAATTTGATTTCCATTGATGATTTTTGTGTGATTTTGTTGTCAGCACATTCAACTTTGTACAGAACAAAGTATTCAATGAGAATATTTCATTCATTCAGATCTAGGATGTGTTATTTGAGTGTTCCCTTTATTTTTTTGAGCAGTGTATATACACTGAAACACACATTGTATGTATATATATATATATATATGTGTATATATATATATATATATATATATATATATATATATATATATATATCTGATCTTACAAAAAGGACAATCCAGCATATGCTAGTGAAACATCATGCTTAATGGAGTAGAACTTATGTTGGCGATCATCCCTGATCAGTTTGTACTTTGAATAATTTGTCTAGAATAATAAAAAGGTCTAACTGTGAACAGCAGTTAAAATGTAAGACAAGGTCCATACAAATCATTATGGGTTTGACAGTAAAACCTATGCTAATGCTCAGTTTTCTTTAAGGGCTGACAGTATCCATATCCGTATGCAGTGTAATAAGATGCAATTTATTGCAATAATGATACAGATAATATTACCTACCACTACTTATGTAGACAAGAATCTAACTTCAAAGTGGGACAGGATGCCTGATTCATAAGACATGAGAGCCGTTGCTCCTCGTTGCGTAGTCTAATACAGTAGTTTTCAACTGGCCTTGCCTCCAGACCCACATTTGTCCTTTGTCATTAAGTCATCACCCAAAGGCAATTTCATTTTCTGTGTCCTGTAATTTATTCCTTAAAATGAATAATGCAGTAATAGGCTATGCCGTCATGTACTAAAAATGTAAAACAAATGATACGATTTCTTGTTCCTCTAAATCCAACACGCTGCTGAACAGACAGAATTACTATTGTAATATAATAAAAAGGTAATTGTATATAGTACTAGGTAAAGTCAGTGATCACCCAATCATTTATTCAGTTTCCAGTCAGCATAGCCAGTATGTGCAAATTGTTCATGTTTTTAATTTCACTTGATTGAGAAGAAATTAATTCTATGGCAAGATAACAAGCCCAAGCACACCTGCTAAGAAGACATACTTAGTAAACAAAGAAGTTGCTGGTGTTCTTAGTGGACTGGCCACTCCAAAACCCAGACAGCAATGTCATCCAGTGTATTTGGGATATGTTGAGTTGTGAAAAGCAGAAAATACAACCAGCTTGTATGACTGAACTTGAAGGTGTTTACAAGAAACATAACAAACAGTCTCTGCAGATTTCTTTGAAAAACTGAAAGCAAGGCCAATCTCATTTCTTATTTTTACCTCTATCCCTTGTTTTCCTGTGTCACCCTCAGCACTATTAAGCTCAATAGAGTTCAATAAGCAAAAATTGTTTTAATGCTACAGCATGGACTGTAATTATATTATTATCCTGTTGCTGTATTATTTATCTCGTTATATTATTGGATATACAGGACTGGAAAGGTCACCATTTGTTTTATTCCCAGTCAGTATGGCCTTTAAGTGGAACAACCATATATAATATTAAATTATTCAGTGTTTAGTATATACATCCTGTGCCTTTATTGCAGCTTCCATTCTTTTTAGGGCCCTATCCCATTTCACCCCTTGCCCCTACCACACAGCCCTTCCCCTTCATTTTGCATGTTCACGCCTTGGGGTAGGGTATCCTGATTTTTTGTTGTGATAGGGTGAAGTGTTAGGGCTACATGGCCCTATTTTCTGAGGCACACGCCAAACAGAATGTTATGAGAAAAAAAAGAAAAAACAGCAAGATGACTGCACAAGTGACCAAGAAAAATCCACAAATCAAAAACAGTTTTTTTCTCTGTTAAAAAATATGATAACAGTTGTTTTATCTTTGTTTAATGTCATTTCAATGTATTGGTCCTTTCCTGTGTCACACACATGGCAAATCACTAGTAGAAGGCTGACAGTTTAGTAGCTAGCTGGCTACATTTCCAGTTCCACCTTAAATGGTACAGAAGTTCTGATTCCAGAGGCAGCAGAATGTAAATGCTGCACAATTTAAGGTGGAATGGAAAATTCGAACAAGCAGTTGGCAAACAGCTGACCTCAGCTTCATATTGCTGAAGAATTAGGGGTGGGCGATAATAACTGTTGCATCCCCCTTTTAGAAGGCATATGATGCCCTAAACGTAACTAAAGCCCAGAAATGAGGTTGCTGAACTTTACCCTCCCCTGCTATCACTGCAGACTGGCAGTGTTGCCTACAGAGCATCGCTAGAAGTATGTAAAATAAGTAATGCTCTTTTTTATTTGATCCCCATTTATTAGGGGAAGATTTTTGACCACTGTCCCTTGTAACTCACTTCCAAGCTTTTTATCCCGGTCTCAGACTCAATGTGTGGTTAAGCTTCTGAAGCCTTTTGAATTAGAACAGTCAAACGTTGTAAGCTTAAATTTACCTGTACACCTACTCATTCATGCAGTTATCTAATCAGCCAGTTATGTGGCAGCAGTGCAGTGCATGAAATCAGTTATGACCATTGCTTGATTGCTTGTGCCAGACGGTTTGTGTTTCTAATCCTGCTGTTTCTCCTGGGATTTTCATACACAACAGTCTTCAGAGTTTACTCTAGAATAGTGCAATAAAAAAGAAACATCCTGTGAGCAACATTACTACAGACAGAAATGTAACAGAGGTCAGATTGGTTTGAGCTGACAGAAAGGCTACAGTGACTGATAACCACTGTGTACAACTGTGTTGTGCATCTCAGAATGCACAGATGTCAGACCTTGAGGCACATGGGCTGCATCAGCTGAGGACATGTCAAGCTCAATGCCAAGAACAGAAAGCTGAGACTGCAGTGGGCAAAGGCTCACCAAAACTGGACAGTTAAAGACCAGAACACCTATCCTATAACCTTGATTTCAGCTGAGGTGGTATGTTTTTTAGGGTAAAGTCAGAATTTGGCACCAATAGCATGAATCCATGGACCCAACCTGCCTTGTGTCACCAGACCTGGCTGGTGGAGGTGGTGTATTTTTTTTCTTTTTTTTTGGCGTGCCTTTGGGCCGTTTAATACCAATTCTGTCATCACTTGAATGCCACAGCCTACTTGAGTATTGTTCCTGACCATATGCATCCCTTCATGGCTTCAATATACCAATATTCTGTGGCTCCATCTGGCATGATATGGTACCGTCTTACAAAGCAAAAGTTGTCTGTAACTGTTTTCATGGACATGACTATGAGTTCATTGTGCTTCAGTGGCCTTAAAGTCACCAAGTGTCAACATGGACCAAAATCTCAAAGGAATATTTCCAACATCTTGTGGAATCCATGCCATGAAGAATCCTAGGCTTGTTTGAAAGCCCTACCAAGTAATATTACAGTGGGTAATAGTACACACTATATATATATATATATATATATATATATATATATATATATATATATATATATATATATATATATATATATATATATATAAATTATTACCTTTTTAAAGGAGAAGAAGAGCACTCCTACGGCCTACTCAATGGCTGTCCAACCAGTTAAAAACCTTGTGAATTGTAATTCACTTCCACAGGCTTAACAAGAGCCCCAAGTGTTCAGCCATTTATTTCTTTTCTATTACTTTTGTTTGATGAACACATGCACAAACACACTCAGTGGAACTGGCATGTAATGTGGTCTCCCTTTATGCAGCATTAATGTTGTGTTTTTACAACAGCTCAAACCCAGTGTACTCCAACACGCCCTTCTTTGCCTTAATTAATCTGTCAGCGACGGAACGGCTTCCCTATAATCCCTCTCTCTGTGTGACAGCTGAGCTGTCCTCCGCCGCACTAGATGATGTTTTAATGCTTCTCTATTAGTACGCTGCGCCAATGCCCGTTTTTTAAACGCCTCCTCCTAACTAATGATTAGTTGAAGATGTTTTCTGGGAAAGTGTCTTCATGTAAAACTAAGCATGCGGTTCTTGGCAAAGCAGGGTCACAAGCTGTTTCTCTCTTTTCTGTAAGGGTCATTGACATGAGAAAGGCATGCTGAGACCTCTAATGGAAACACAAGCATAACACACTTGAAATGAAGAATTTCATGCAAGAGTTTTATCTTTTGTCGTGACCAGTTTTAAATGGTAATAATGAGAAATGAGACAGGGAAAAAGTATTGAACACATGAAGAAAGAGAGGAACAAAAAGCCATGACACCATCTGAAATCTATCAGTAATTAGAAAGCAATCCTGACACTTAGTGCAAATTAATATCAGCTGGTTCAACTGATGGCCTATAAAAAGGTGTCTCATCACCAACGTGCCACACAAAAAACATCTCATGATGGGTAAAACCAGTGAGCTCTTTCAAGACCTTCACAACCTTATTGTTGCAAAATGTACTGATGGCATTGACTGCAGAAGAATTTCTAAACTACAGAACACTGTTGGGGCCATAATCCAGAAGTGGAAAGAACATCATTTCCCCATAAACCGGCAAGATTTCAGACAGAGTAGTGAAAAGAATTATCAGAAGAGCCAAGGACCACTTGTGGAGAGCTACAGAAAGACCTGCAATCAGCAGGTACAATTGTTTCAAAGAAAACAATAAGTAATGCATGCAACCACCATGGCCTGTACGCACGCTCACCGTGCAAAACTCCATTGCTGAAGAAAAAGCATGTTGAAGAACGTTTAAAGTTTTAAAGTCCTCAACAACATTTACACAAGCCTGTGAAATACTGGGAGTGCATAGTCTGGTCAGATGAGACCAAAATTGAACTCTTTGGATGCCATAATACTCACCATGTTTGGAGGTCAAAAGGCATGCATGTCATCCCAAAAACACCATACCAACAGTGAAGTTTGGAAGTGGGAAGATCATGGTGTGGGGCTGTTTTTCGGCGTACAGCACTGGCATGCTTCATATAATAGAAGGCCATCTACCAGGATGATGAAGATGAAACGAGGGTGGACATTTCAGCAAGACAATGATCCCAAACACACAGCCAAGGAAACTCTCAATTGGTTTCAGAGAAAGAAAATAAAGCTGCTAGAATGGCCCAGCGAATCACCTGACCTGAATCCAATTGAATATCTATGGAAGGAACTAAAGCTCAGAGTTCATAGAAGGAGCCCACAAAACCTTGAAGATTTGAAGAGTGTTTGTTCGGAAGAATGGGCGAAAATCACACCTGAGCAATGTATGCGTCTAGTTTCTCCATACAGGAGGCGTCTTGAAGCTGTCATCTCCAAGAAAGGCCTTTGTATAAAGTGTTAAATAAATTTCAGTAATTGTATTCAATACTTTTTCTCTGTGTCATTTCTCATTATTACACATAATTTAATTTATGGACATCTATGGTTTGATTTCTTTGCATGTGTGGATTGGATGGGTTGTTACCGACATCTGGTGAGAATTTCATGTCAGTAGCACCTTTAGAAATATATTTAATTAGAAAATTAGTGACATGTTTAATACTAATTTCACCCGCTGTATCTGTATCTGCTGTACTTCACCTGTATCTGTATCCTTAGATATAACTTAAAGTAGTCCTCAAAGAGTTCTTTGCCATGAGGTGCCATGAATATCCAGTGGCCAGTGTGAGTGAATTGTACCCAAAACACCAAATTTAATAGCCCTGCTCCTCATTCACACCTGGAACCTTGTAACTCTAACAAGTCACATGAGATCAGGGAGGGACAACGACACAATTGGGCACGATTTGGACATGTTCACTGTGAGGTGTAATCACTTGTGTTGCCAGCTATTTAGACGTTAATGGCTGTGTGCTGAGTTATTTTCAGAGGACAGTAAATCTATACTGCTAAACAAGCTGTACACTGACTACTTTAAGTTATATCCAAGTTTCATTTCATGATGTTGTCTCATGAAAAGATATAATAAAATATTTGCAGAAATGTGAGGGGTGTACTCACCTTTGTGAGATACTGTATGTGTGTATGTGTGTATATATATATATATATATATATATATATATATATATATATATATGTGTGTGTGTGTGTGTGTGTGTGTGTGTGTGTGTGTCATTTGCCTGCTTTCAGTTTTTTAAAGAAACCTTCAGGAAAATTCTTCCCCCGACTTCAAAGTTTAGTCTCGGAAGTTGGTTGCATTTTCTGCTTCTCTCAAACGCATGCAGTGATGTGGAGGTCTGGGTTGTGGGCTGGTCAGTCCGTAGTTGTGAGAACACCAGTAGCTTCTTTGTTTGCTTTGCAGATTTCTTTTTCCTCAGTATCACTTTCTTGAATGCTACACATCCTTTCAGACCCATGGTGCTAAGCAGTGTAAAACAATGCACAAAGTGCCAATAGAGAAAAAGAGAAAGGACAGTTGACACACAGAATAAACAATCACTAGGTATTAGATCTGTTCTGTAGATTGTATGTAATTGTTTTTGCTACTTTTAATGCAGAATTTGACCTGATATATAATCTCACCAGTTGTTCCCCTACTGAGCTACAGACAGTTTCATTTGAAACTATCATTGACTGATAGAGACCCTGTGGCTGATGTGTAAAGTTTGTGTGCTGCGTACCTGGGGGAGAAAAAAAAAATGTGTTGCTTCACATTGTGACCTAGACTAGAGCAGCAGCCTCAAAGAGCCGGTGAGATAAGTCTGTTAGGGAGATAAGTCTGTCAGAAAAGTCTGTCGGGATCACCGAAGCCTTTGTGTATTAACAGTTATTTGCTCCCGGGGTTTTTAGGCAGTACACAGTGTTATCTTTACAAACATGTATTGCAGAACTGAGATGCAAATAAAAATGATGTAAGCATGGAGTAAGTTGAGATGAGCGGTTGGATCGAGTGCAAACTCCCATCCTTTTAAAGATCAGATGATGTACTAGACCTGTCAACAGTTTTGGGGCACCTTGCCTACTTAAAATGGTTCAGTCGTGTTTGATTTTCATGGTTACTTTGTAGTTATGTAAACGAAAACATCTGCAACGTTTTTATCAGCGTAAAACAGACTAACTTTTTTATGCTTTTGGCTAAATTTTGCAGCTATATTTTGCTTGATGTGTATCAAAGTGAGTGGTCTTTCCCAAACTATTAAACTGGCAAATTCTGAAAATCTTTAGGCCGAGACGTGGCTTGAACACCATAAAAGTTTGGGTACTGATGAGGGCCAGTGTCCTAACAAGGGGGAAATGTGTGTTGGAGGGGGACTGACATTAGTAGTGACTAGGACAGGTTGTCTAAATTTAATTCTTTTATAGTACTGATTGAATTCAATCCTATTGAGTATCAAAAGTTGGTGTCATTGAATACCAAATTTCAGTTCCAAAGTAGTCAGTCTTCTTAGCATCTGTAAAGCCAATAAGTATGCTTGTACCAAAAGCTAGACTATTGATCAGCTGTCCAAAATGCATTCAGTATGCATGTTATTAATTTCAGCACTTTTTGATTAGTGTATGGTCAGTTGTACTCTTCAAGCACCTTAATCATTACTGCTTTAAGCCATACCCACTTTTGGTTTGTATTAATGTCAAGGTATCAGTATTGGTATCAGCATCAGTTTAAATCAGTTTAATTTAATCTGTTTAGTGCTTTTTATAAACAAGGATGTCACTAAGGAACTTTACAAGGATTGGAAACTGAATAGTACTCACCCCTAATACTGACAGCAACAGCCAACAAAGTAGCAATAAACGTTTGGGTCCACCAGGGAGCAGCATTTATTAAACACCCATAGGCAGTGGGCATTGTGTGGGTCCTTGTGGCAAACTTCTCAGATTTCAACAATAGCTGACCCACCTAGGGATGCAGAACTTTTTTAACATGGGAAATAAGGTGAATTGAAAAGTTTTGCATACTTTTGAAGGAAGCATTTTGCGCAAGCTTGAAAGAGCATAATTCACAGTGCTGTTGAGTTTAACAGAAGCGGTTTCAATTTATTGGATTAAAGCAGGATGTCTTGCAAACGTTGCTGTTTCAGTAATGCCGTGCCAGATTTTCTCTAGGGTGTCAGCGTTGGTGATTCTTCACTCATCCTGACTTGCATCTGAAAGGTCTAATCATGTAATTCAAAATTTGGCAGTGCCACACACCACCTAATTCCTCAGGCCTTTGCAATTTAAGAAGATGGATTAGGAAGACGAGCCCCCAAACCCTTCCTGGCAAATGACAGAAGGAATAAGGACTGATGGAGCTACAAAGGGGACCATCAAGAAGAAAACTAGGTAGAATATTAATTGTATTGATTGATATCTAGCTTTTTATGAGAATGCACTCATTATAATGTCTTATAGCGTGATTGGTCTATATAATATATTTTTTCTTTTTTAAATAAAAGGTTTGTAATATGTAAACATTTTTTTCATTTACAAAATGCATTATTTTCCAAGCCTATACAGTGAATATTTGTAAACTGAGATGACAATTGTTCTTGTGATTATAAAAAACAGAAATGTACAGTATTTGTCTTTGTACATTGTATAAAGTATTTGTTCTAATTTCCACTATTTTTGCATATTTCTCAAACTAAATGGTTTCAGACTCCATACAGAATGTAATGTAAGACAAGGAGAACACGAGGAAACATAAAACACAGTTTTCAAATAAATATTTCATTTATTGAAGGAAAAGTAATTAAGGAAAGGAAAAAGTAATTTTCTCTCTAAACTTAATAACTGGTTGTGCTTTAGGAGCAACAACTGCAATGTAACATTTCTTAGAATCACTGTGGAGGAATTCTGGCCCACACTTTGAATCAGAGGGCTTTCAGGGATAAACCACCTGTTTAAGGTCCTGCCACAGCATCTCAGGACTTTGACTAGGCCACTTCAGAAACCTTAATTTTGTTTGTTTGTCAGAGGTGGACTTGCTCTTGTTCTTTAGGTTGCTGTGATGTTGCATGACACAATTGTGATTGCGATTCAGATCACAGACTCATGACCTGCCGCTTTCCTGCAGGATATATGGTTCCATCAATTATGGCAAGTTGATCAGGCCCTAAAGTAGCAAAGCACCCCAGGCTATCCCACTACCACCACCATGTTTGACTATTGGCTTGTGTCAGCTTTGTGTCAGATGTAAAAGACACTTTTACGTTCCTCTTCGTTATCAGTGGTTTTCACTTTACAACTCTATAGAAACCATTTTTGCCCAGTCTCCTTCTAACGGTGGATTTCTGAAGGCCTGTATTTCCTTAGATGTTCATCCGGGTTCTTTTGTGACTTCCTAGATGAGTCGTCATTATGTTCTTGGAGGAGTTTTGAAGTGTTCCAAAATTTTTTTATTCTGCCTTTGGAGATAACGGCTCTCATGAGCCCCAGAGCTTTAGATATGGCTCTGTAAGCATTTCCAGAGTGATATATTTTTATAACTCCCTTTCCCTTCTCTTTCTGCATTGCATGCAGCTTTGGTGAAACCATTTAGCCCACTTCACATTTCAGAAAAAAGGTTCTGAGTAAGACTCACCAGGGCTGACAGTAATCAGTGGGTGTGCCTCGTTAATTAATCTCTGGTATTCACTTAATTTGGTTAATTATTTGATTGATTGATTGTTGCATTCCTGTGTACTTTGTACATTTTTGCGAATAAAGTGATTCTGATTAAGCAATTACTTTTTCAAATTGGGGCCAGTTGGTGTTGGATAACTGGATTTTGTATTCACTCAGTTTGTTTTTGCCTTTTTAGATTGTGTTTGAATATCTGAAACAATTTAAGTGGGACAAATATGCAGTGGTAAGTAGAAGAAATCAGGAGGGGGACAAATACTTCTTCATGACACCTTTACAGCCTTAGAAACTTTTTTGGCCTGATCATCTACATGGGTTAGTCTTAAGGATACAGTAACAAGAAACAGCCTGTTTAATTATAATGGATAAAATATCATTTAATATTTAAACATGGCTTTTTCTGGTACATACAACCACACACACATCAACGTCACCTCAGGGGAAAAATGTAGGATATGGCTCTCTTAATTGCATTCTGAAAAGTCTCATGAACATTGTTGTTATTATTATTTTTAAACTTCACTTAAACTCTAGCTAATGTTTCTGTCTTGTTATCTGCCAGCTAAAGCTTTCATCTTCCAGTGAAATTGATTCACAGTGGCAGTGTATGAAATTGGAAAGAGGGTTAGAGGGTGATGAAATAGGCTGAGTTCACCTTCGGTCTAGCCCTGTAAGATTGATATGAACTGTAAGCCCCCCTTTACTCAGATCTACTTTCGGCATGGATTGACTCTGTCTATAGTATCTAGATCAAAGTTCTGCGCAGAGGGGATATTTAAAAGATCAGGTAACAAGAATAGATGTCCTGAAAACATTTTTGGGAGTTCACAGAGCCAGAATAGCCCTGAGTCCTTCATTCCTCTTGTAAACTGGTGTGCTGGTTAGTTTGATCTGCTTGATCTGCTAACTGTACCGAGTTATAATCATCAAAGGAAAACAGAGACATTAACACTTCTGCTAATATGGCTCAGATATGTTGTACTTCTTGTAGTGTGGCAGGGGTCACAGCAGTCACTGAGACAGGCAGAGACGGTCACAGCTTAATCTCTGACGGAGTGCATGGCCTGCAACACTGACCATAACAGTGTATTAAAGCTGAACTTTGTTATTTAAGTATTTCATTGTACTTTTATGACAGGCTGGACACAATTATTTTCAAATTTCCTGCTTGCTGTCACTTGAGCTGATGACGAACATTTAAGCTGAATTTATTTTTATTTTCCATAGTTGTGAGCATATTGAGTTGAGGCATATGCATGTGGGGGGGGGGCACTTTCATGACACGCATTACAATAAAAGCAAACATTTGAACTTCTGAGTGGTTTTATAGACACCTTTAGAGGGCAGTGTTTTGTAGACAGCAAGGAAGAAAGCAATAATTAGCCATTTTGGCCCTTTAGGCTTTTATTCACCAGGGTATATTTTGGTTGTTCCATCTAAATTTACATGGACCAAATTGTAAGGCAAATTATTCAGTAACTGCATGAAATAAACGCAATTTTTAATTTTGTTTATTTATTTATATTTTGTAGAAGTTCCCAAATTAACAGAACATGCGTTTTATGATCATACACATATTGTTTTATACTTACAATTTACTGTTGAAAGCCAAAAATTTTAGACACTTTTTGTATTATTTCATAAAAATAAGTTTTATAGTGTAGATCACTGAAGAGACGCCATCTGTTTATAGTTTATAGCCCAGATTTGTGGAAAAATGGGTCGAATTTCAGTAGACAAAATAAATTGTGAGTTCAGCTTCTTAAAAAGAAAAAAGAAATTATCCATCTATTTCACAGGAAAGAAGACAGTTACAGCTCTCATGACACCCATCTTTTGAATCTGTCTTATCAAAGAATACTAAGAATATGACGGTGCGTTTTAGAACCAATGGTGGTCTCAAGGAGTGTAAAAGGTTGTCAGTTGCATACAGTTAACAAAAACAATGATGTCATTCAGATCACAATGTTTTATGTGGCAGTTACTCATCAGATAAAATGTCATGAATGTGACTTGCCTATAGCTTGTTGATCTCCGAACCCAGCGCAAAATGTAATTTCCCCTTAAGTGAGGCTGCTGTCACTTGTCCTTATGTTAGAAATGACACATTGTCGTTGGTTAGTCTGGGACAGTGTTTTGTTTAAAAGTACTAATACTTTTTAAATAGTACTGATAACAAACTCACTGTGATTTCTGTAAGTCGTATGTTCTTTGTATTACTGCTGGTTTACTTCACTTTTAGAAAAAAAAAACAACTTTTGGTTAACAAATGTAATAGAAGTGGCGATGGGGCTTTTCGCCGTCTTTTTCATCACCTAACTTTTGACATTGACTAAATGTTATCAATCTCTAGTCTCTGCCACAGATTGTCACGTATACAGAGAGCATATTATATCTGTTTGTGCATATGTATGCACTTTCATGCACTGGGTTTTTTCTTTTTTTGACACTACTTCATTCGCAGTGGATGTGTTTTTGTTGTGGCCTGGTTTTAAAAATTGTCCACTGCTGTCAAACAACAAGTCTGTGGTTGCTTATTCTGTCAAAGTAGCTGTAAAACTGCCTTTCTGTAAAATGGCTGTGTTAAGCTATGAGACTGGTTTGCAAGACTAGGCCATCTAGAACTGACCAGTAGACCACTATTAGTTGACACTTTTAGTTGGCAAATGGAAAATTTGATCTGAATTTAGCTGCCTTTGGCAAGGCCAAAAATCTGCCCTTTCTAGGACCGAGATGATATTTTTTTTAGTAACATTCAAGGCGGTCAAGGCCTTTTCATATAGAGACCAGACAAAATAAATTAAAAAATGGAGCAAATATTTCAGTGCGCTAAAAATCTCTTTTGTGTTGAAAAAGCACTTTTTTGTTCTTAAAACTGACTTGCTGTGAAAAGACCTCACACCGACTAAACATCAAACTAACGTTAAGGATGAAAAGTACTGTTTCTGATGCTGTTTTTTAGTGCTGATGCCTTTCACAGGACCTCTTACTGTCCTGAACTGATGATGTAACTTAGGTTTCAGTTCACAGATCAAAGTGCATAAGAAAAAAGAAAAAAGATGCATTGTACTTATCCTTATCAGTTTTATTGTTATATTGATAAGTGGTCGCACCCCTACCCCTGATGTCTTTAACGTACACTGGGCTATTCAATATGACGTTTACCCTCTCCAACAAGACTGTGACCAAATCTGTCATAAGTGAAATACTTCTTTTTATACATTTTAGAGTCACATGAACTTTTTGTTCCTGTGACCAAAATTTCCACCAGTCTGTGGGGTAGTTAGAAAATAAACCTAGTGAACATAAATCCCCTGCATTCTCAACTGGAATCAGCATGCTGCTTCTGTTGGTGAAGAGGGAGTGTGTTCCAAGCACTAGCAAAGCAAATCACCACAGAAGCATGAAAAAGTGATGTATTTTCTCTGTCACACTTCTGCTGTTTATGGCGAAGGCCTCCAATCAGTTTCACTCCACTCACTTCCGCAGTGAAATTATACCATGTCCGGACGTCATTATCCAACCCGATGGGTGGAATTGAGACTAAAGATGTGCCAACATTTCCTCTCTAGATTCAGCCAAGCATTTTGAGGTCTCTTTGCAGTGTTTTTAACTATAGTGATGAGCGTGAAACGAGAACTGGATGAAAAAGATACTCTGTCTGGAAGCATCATTGTTATCCGGGCTTATCCTGCTGAAATGGGAAATGTCAGAGCAGAGGACAGCACAGGCAGCATTTGAATTTGAAATATGTACATGGAGCACTGACCACAAGGCAGAGACCAGCTAGAGAGTGGCACAACACACACACACATACAGGGGGAGAGCAGCCTTAACCACACAATGCAAATCAATATCTCCAGCAGGGAGGCAACTCAGGTTGAATATGGATTCATACAAATCTATTTTTTCAACTCATAGCAGTTCACGTCAAGTTCTGAGGTAAAAGGCTTCCTTTTAGAAATGCTAGATTAAGTTAGAAAACTGAACAATTTAAGTTCCAAAGCCAATTTGTTGTTATAGTGTATGCAATTGACATCACAGTCACAATTTCAGTCAGAGTTATTCCCTTATTAGGGCTGATAAAGGTTTCTGACTGAAATTGTGACTGTGATGTAAATTGCAATGAATCTATATTTCTATAGATAGGAAGGTCCAGTGGTCACTTTTCTAAAGCACTTTAAGTGAATTTTGACCTTATGTTTCTCCCTTACCTCAAAGGAGCTAATGCCTAAATGGAAAGTGAAAAAAATCCATTATTGTAAATAGAATTTTAGACCCTAAGTTTAGGTTTTAGCACTAAAGTTTCTGACAGTGGCAAAGTATAAGTTTAAATGTATAGCTTTAAATGTATCCCTTCAGTGTTTAACTTCAATACTTAAGATGCTTTATGCAAGTAGCCATAGTCCTGTTTCCTGGCCAGTAACTCCATAACACCAGCATTTCCACTTTTTCTGGCTTGAGGCTTGAGTGCTGAATGTAGGCCCAATCCCATTTCACCCCTTGTCCCTACCACTTAGCCCTTAGCCCTCCACTTTGCACGTTCACGCATAGGGGTAGGGTGTCCTGATTTTTGATGAGATAGAGGGGTAGGGTGAAGTGTTTGGGCTGCATGCCCTCCAATCAGAGGTTTTTCAGAGGGACACTCAAAACAGAGTAAAAAAAACAAAGTGGGGGAAAAAAATGGCAAGATTTCCTATGTTAAATAATTACGATAAACTTTGTATTGTCTTAGTTTAATGTTGTTTCAGTGTCCTATGGTCGTTTTCTTCATAACAAATATAAAAAAAAACACTAATAGTATGCTAATATCTCAGTAGCTAGCTAGCTAAATTTCCCATTCCCGTTTAAATTGAAAATATTGAATCAGAAGATGGCGAATCGCTGACTTCAGCTTCATTTTACCAAAGAATTAGGGGTGGGCAACAATAAATAATAATCGCATCGCCCCATCTTTGAAAGCATACAATCCCCTAAAGCTAACTAAAGACCAGAAGTAAAGTTGCTGAACTTTACCCTCCTCTGCTATCACTGCAGACTGGCAGGACTGCCTACAGAGCACCGGTTGTCCCGTTTAGTAAGGGAAGATTTCACCCACTAGCTCTTGTAACTTAGGGGCAAGGAGACACTTGAAAATGAGGGTTAGCGGTAAAAATAAGAAATGGGATTGGACCGTAGTGTACTAGACTGCTTAGTTGTGTTTGTGTTGTAATATATGCTATAAATGGGTTTTTGTCTAACTCAGTACAGTCAGGTCATAAGCTCACTGGTATTGGTTTAAATTGTGCCACTTAAAACCTGTTAAAACAAAATTGTTGATAACTGCTGATAATGTAGACCATAATTAAAACTTCATAAAACAAATTGAGTAAAAGTTTTTTCCCCCCTAAATTATTCATTTAACTGGATTTTTAACATACATACATTCAGCACACATGCAACAGGAGTAGTTTCTTTGATGTGAGCTTATTCTTAAGTTTTCAAATGGTGTTCTGTTACCGAAATGGTGAATCAGTCATCAAAACCCTGAGAGCACTTGCGTAGTAGTTTAATTTAGATTTATTTGGCCAATAATTGATTTTGCTTTTAACATCATGTTGCTAGGTTGTGTTAAACCTGTGCTTTGCTGTGTGCTGATTGGGATAAATTGTGCATTGTGGCCCTGACCTCAATTCTGTGTTTATTCCAGAGATTTGTTCATAATCTTCCCACACATTCAGTCATCCCTCATAAGTGAGTCATTCAGATTTTAAAGCGATGCATTGGAAACCTCATGCAGGTCACTTTGGGTTGAAAGCTGTACTTGTATTATTATTTCCATGTAGAAGGTTTTTATGTTTTCCTTGTACAAGAAAAAACTCAGTTTGTCTGTTAGAGATTTAGGCTCTAAGGAAAAAAGCAAGGTTTAATCTAGATTGTTAGGATTGTCAAACAGTGATTGAATTCACAATGTGATGTACTGGCGTTTTGTGCAGAGATTTGTTTGGTGTGATGCTCAGTATTCCTTAGGTCTCTATTTGGGATGCACAGTGATATCAGAGTGATATCAGTATCTACACACACACACACACACACACACACATACTGTAGTATATGAAAATACTATGTTTGAGTATAAAAAAGCATCCCAGAGATGCTAAGTCTAGTAAAGTTTCCCACTCTGTGGAAGACTTCATGATCAAATAGTGCAACAAATAGTGCAATCACAAAGAATTTTTGCTTCACATCATGTACGGTACATGATAACAATAAAATATTCAGAGATTTTGGAGAAGAAGTCTGTATTGAAGAGAAAAGGCCAAAAAACAGTATTTACTGGCCATGATCTTTGCACTGCATTAAAAACAGAGATGATTCTGTAGTGAAAATCACTGCATGAGCTCAGAAACCACTGTCTGTAAAGACAGTTCATCACTGCATCCACAAATACAAGATAAAACTCTAAAATGCAAAGAAGAAACTGCATAAACAGAATCCAGAAGTGCTGCCACCTTCTTTGGGCTCAAGCTTATTTAAAATGGAGTGAGGGGCAGTGGAAGAGTGTCCTGTGGTCCAACAAATCAACATTTGAATTATTTATTTATTTATTTATTTAGGAAATCATGGACACTCTGGGGTACATTTAGCTTGTTATCAGTGTACAGTTTAAAAGCCAGTATTCATGATGGTATAGGGCTGCATTAGTGCACATGGCGTGGGTGATGTTAAACCATTAATGCTGAACTATATATATGTGTGTGTGTGTGTGTGTGCATGCGTGTTTTGGCAACATGACACTTTTTTTCGGGGAAGGATTTGTTTATTTCAGCAAGACAATGTAAATGCTCATTATAAAATGAAACATATGACAGGAGACCCCGAACTGATGAGCAGCTGAAGTCCTATATTAAATAAGAACGAGAAAATATATCACTTTCAAAACTGCAGCAGTTGATGTTCCCAAACACTTACAGAATGTTGTTAAAAGAAGAGGTGATGAATCACAGTGGTAAACATGACCCCCATCCCAAGTTTTTTGGAACATGTTGTTGGGATCAAATTCAAAATGGGCATAATAAATTCAAAATTGTTTTCAAAAAAACAATAAAATTTCTCAGTTTCAATATTTGATATTTTGTCTTTGTAGTATTTCCTTTAAAAAATATGGTTTACATGATTTGCATGCCATTGCAATCTATTTTTATTTACATTCTGCACAGCATCCCAGCTGTTTTGGAAATGAGATTGTAAAATCTAGATTGCTGATTGGCTTTCTCAGTTACGTTGTGTGTGCAGGTTATTAACATCTGCATTTTTGATCAGTCTGCAGTCTGTTTTGGTCAGTTAATATGCCCATTTCCAGCACCTCACAGCATTTCTGGTTTAAGCCAGGAATCAGTGTTGAAGTCAAGGCATTGCTATTGGTATGTAAAGATTTGAGTGATACATGGCCCAAATATTAATCTATTTTATTCTTTAATTTTCACCTTTACCTTTACTTTTGAAATAAAAAAACTTCATTGTATACATAGTTTTTGATATAGAACATGTTTAGATGTGGCCTACTTTTTTGCTGGTGCATTATGTTCACAAAATAATACATAGTGTGTGGTCAAATGATGAAAATGGCGAATAATGATGTCATTTTTGCTTGATTGCCCACCCTTAAGTCTGATTTTTTTGCTTTATAAAAATAGTTCCCGGTTTGTGAGTGCAAGTTTTTGTGTGTGTCTGTGATTTTGCACGTAGAGGATTTTGGCTTTCTGTTCTATGGTTGTGAAGATAGGACCTGTACTTCATTTCACATTCCCTAGGAGACACCCGCCCAGCAGATATGGGGAAATCTGCCTGAGACAAGCCGCGCCTCTGTGCTTCAAGACCAAATAATTACCTCCGAAATCTGCTCTCATCTCCGCTGCGCCGCTGCACCCTTTCCCCACCCGCAGAACTGGAAGACATGCTGTTTACCTCACCAAGCTCGCTGCTGATTTAGATAAGCTTGTTAATTAGAGGTGTTTTAGCAGCAGCACTCCCTCTTTCACCTTTCCTCCTGCTTTTATAGACATGCTGTTTTATGCTGTTCTCTCAAAACCACTTTCTTGGCACTTCTTTTTTCCTCTCGCTGTCTCCAAATCCAGTAGCTCCTATTCTTCATCAGCGTCTCAGCCTTTGCTGTTGCCACATTGTGCTGCACAGACTGTTACCTCTTCATTCTGCTGTCTCTAATTCAGCTGATAATGGTGGTAGGTAACAAAGATGTCAATGCTGAATGAAAATATGCACATGAAATAAACATGAGGCGAATGAAAACTATTATGTTACAGCTCGGGGACATCTTTGAACGCAGCTAAAGATTACAGAGGTTTAATAACAGTGGAAGGAATATGAACGTCTTGCTCTCTCTGTCTCCCAACTCAAAGAAGCTTTATTGGCCATATTATGTTTCAGTGGTGCCAAAGCATTTAAATCTGTTTGTCATACATTAGTCTGTTTAATTAGTCAGTATACGCATACAGACATACAAAGAGCCAGGTAAGCACATTGGTTCAAAGGGGAACGGATGCGTTTGGCTATTGTTTAACGAAAAAAAGGCATCACTAGCCACGTTTACATGCATCCTAATAATCTGTTAATAATCCGACTAATAGGTCAATCAGAATAGAATACGTCCATGTAAACACCTCAGTTGGAATAGTCTAGTTCTAGTCCGATTGAGGCCATTCGGAATACAGTTTCTAGCCGATTGAAATGTAAATGATTTTCCATCAGATTGTTGAATAGAGTGAGCAGATAAACACATCAGTCTAAATCTGTAATTGGAATGTATTCAGTTGTATTGGCAAAAATCTTTGAATGTAAGTGTAGCCGTTGTCATTATTGGTACTGTTCAACCAGAGGGAGGACTCCCTAGAACACGTGTCAAATTCCAGTCCTCATGGGCCAAAACCATGCAGACTTCACCACGCTCCCTCTTTAAACACAGCTGATTAGGAAGGCCTTCGTGAACTGCATTCAGAGCATTAGATGAGGGTAGACACTAATCTCCATAGCTCTTTGGCCCCCATTTTGGACATGCCTGCTCTAGAATCATCATGGTGGCTTGAAGTGCTCATATGTATCTACTAACCTGTCTACTTCAAACCCTGACTCATCAGAAACAGCAGCCTGGATTGTCAGTTTGGGACACAGAACTAGCCATAGTCAGTTGAGGAACTCACTAATATTTCTGCATAATTCAATTGTTGAGATATAAACATTCATTCATTCAAGTCATTCAGAGTTTTTTGGTGCAGGATGGTTCATTGTGGAGAAACTTACTGATTCACTTTGAAGGGAACCAGAGGCCGCAATGTCTGCAACACAAATGTAGCCATTTTATTTGCAATCGAAAGGAACTGTGAACCTACACGTCTGCTGAGCGTTTTGTATGTAATGATGATAATGGTGAATCTGGTGAATTCTTCGGGTACTGTTTTGCCGTAAACCGTATTTACCTCTGTATCAGGGAAAATGAACACCAACATTACTTTCAAATGTTCCATTTAAATACACAATATTCATTTATTGTTGCTACTGGGATCTTTTATTCTCACAACTTTTTCAAGAGAAAAAGTGCTCTTATAATTTAATATAGCTCATATAATAACATTTTATTGCTGGTAATTTTGGACCATTTTCATTGACCTATTCATCGTCAACTATTCTCACAATGCAGTGTCTGCTCTGTTCAAATGATGTAAAGAAAAAAGTATGAATAATATTAATTCTCTCTCTCTCTCTCTCTCTCTCTCTCTCTCTCTCTCTCTCTCTCTCTCTCTCTGTGTAGGTCATATACTTTCACACTCCCCTGTGTTTGAGCTCAGTGGTGGCTGTGGTGGAGCTCGTCTCTCTGTCTTTCCAGAGTGCAGTGGGGGCAGGCTTCGGCCTCTTGCGACTCTTCTCCGAGCGGCCAGACTCCGGACCCCCTCATGGGGAGGGCAGGTAACGGTCAGCGCTCTCCCTCAGAGCAGTGCAGCATAGCCAGAGGCCCCAGTGTGGGTCACCTGTCCACACCTCTGTCCAGTGGGTCACTCACACAGAGACACCAGCAGAACTTGGTGTAAAGTCCGACAGGGAATGGGTAACAGGTTTAGGTGCTGGCCACTGTGAACTTATTCACACATACTATGTTGAGAAAAAGGTTAGAAGCTGAGGTCTATGTGTTCTGTTTGTTGTTGAACTACTTTTCTTAATATGTAGGCTGTATCTAGAAGAATGCAGAAGATCTTAAATGTACATTAGTTAAGCAGTAGAACACGAGAGGGAGTGTGTTATCGCGAAGTAACATCACAGCTGTGATTTGCAGTGATACATGATAACACACAACCTTGAATGTTCTATTGCTTTTAAACAACATTCAAATAAATAAAGTAAGAAATGAACAAACTGGGCTGTGAAAGTGGCATTTAATATGTTTTAATGTTAGCAATTCCTTCCGCCAAATTATAGTTCCTTAACAAGCAACTTGTTGCTGCATCACAGTAAAGAGCTCCGCCCACTCGCTGCACAGCCGGCAGTTCATTCCCCAGCTCCTTACACTTAGGTGTTGTTCTGTCACAGCTGCCAACTGAAAAGCTGCTCAGTGGTAATGACAGTTTAGGAATTTAGTGTAGTCTCATCTTCAGAGTCTGACCAAACTGGCTGTCGGTCAAATGTGATCTTAAATGTATCCATGTTTTGTTTATGCGCAAAGTAAGAAGTAAAAACTTTCAAATGGCCTGAGCGTCTCCTACAGCTGTCAAACTTGTAGCTCTGCAATGACGTCTCAGTGGACTGATCCAGTATTTGTGAAAAAGCTGTGATATTATGGCGAAATATCAGCATGGTAAGAACGCTTCTCAACCAATCAGCTTTGTACAGTCGTATAAAAATGTATGTTAAACTATACAAAAATATATCTGCATAGAGATGTAGAAATTATATTATTGGTAATCATTGCACCCAGATGAACTTGTCAACACCTCCTAAATCTCAAGTACGTGTCGCGTATATAAAAATGTGTGTATAATATAAAGTGCTGTGCGTCATTAAGACACTGATTAGTTGAGCAGGGAAACATCCTGTAACCTTGGATTTGGGACCTAAATACTTCTTTACCTACTATAGAGATTTTCCCTTAGAAATCGATTACTGGTTTATGTGTCTTCTTGATTTTTATGACTTTTTGGTTTGGTAAATGCAACACTGCCCTCTAATGCATACTTTAACGTTACAAACAATTATCTTGCCACACACGTTGTATGCAAGTTTGGGCGCCCCTGGTCAATGTACAGGTTTAGTTGATCTTCTAAGTGAAAATATACATATAATAATAGCCTACATGTCTTCTATTTGAGGAATTTAATGTGCAAATGTAATATGTTAAACTCAGCAAATAAAACTTCAAAGAAATAAACATTAAAACTGGGCACTCAAATTAGCAGAAAAAAATGCCACATTTAGGTTTGTTACATGCTGAGACTATGTCCAGTGCTGTGAAAAAATATTTGCCCCTTACCCAATTTCTTCTGTTTTTGCTAATTTGTCACATTTAAATGTTTCAGATCAACTAATTCTAATGCAAGATGAAGATGACATGAGTAAACACAAACTACAGCTTTTAAATGATCATTCCCTTCATTGAAGATTAGATATATTCAAAACCTCTATCACCCATGTGACAAAGTAATTGCCCCTGTAAATCTAATAACTGGTGGCGCCGCCCTTGGCGGTCTTTTTCATCGCTGTGGAGAAATTTTGGCCTGCTGTTCTTTGTAGAATTATTTTTAGTTTGGCTACATTAGAGAGTTTTACAAGCAGGAACTGTGCATTTAAGGTCTTGCCACAGCATCTCAATTAGATTCACGTCAGATCTTTGACTCGATTTCTTTTGTGCCATTCAGAGGTGAACTTGCTTGTGTGCTTCGGATCATTGTCTTGCAACCTAACCTAACTGACAAGTTGACAGTCTCCTTCAAGATGTTCTGATAGAGAGCAGAATTCATGGTTCCATCAATTATGACAAGTCATCCAGGTCCTGCAGAAACAAAGCAGCCCCAGACCATCACACTACCACCACCATGTTTGACTGTTGGTATGATGTTCTTATGGTGGAATGTGGTGTTAGCTTTACGCCAGGTGTGATGGGACCCATGACTTCCAGAGTTTCACCTTTTACTCACCGGTCCACAAAATATTATCCCAAAAGTCTTGGGGCTCATCTAGATGTTTTTTGGCAGTTGTGAGACAAGCTTTGTGTTCTTTTTGTTCAGAAGTGGTTTGCACCTTGCAACTCTCTCATGGATTCCATGGATTTGCAGACTGGTAGATTTCAGTGACTTTGTTTTACATCTGTGTTTGAATCTCTTTACAATGTGGCATCATGTGCTGCTTTTTGAGACTTTCTAGCCTGCTTCACATTTTCAGCCAGGCTCTAAGTGATGTTTAGATTCAACAGGTCTGGCACTAATCATTTCTGGATGTGGCTTTTGGGTTGAACCATATAGTGAATTGAATTTGGTTGACGGGTTGATTGAATAACCAAGGGAGTAATTGCTTTTTCACATAGGGCCAGGTAGGGTTAAACAGCAATTTTCCTTCAATAAGTGAAATCATCGTTTAAAAACAGCTTTTATATTTACTTGGGATATATTTGTCTAATATTAAAAGTAGTTTGATGATCTGAAGCATTCATGTGTGACAGAGATGCAAAAATAGAAGAAATTGGGAAAGGGGGAAAATCATTTTTCATAGCTCTGCATATTCATAGAATAGCATATTTTTCCTATAATCAAAACATGGCCTAGGTGGGCACACAGCTGTATGTGAATGTTTGCACATGATGTACATGAAGCGTGTTCAAAGTCTTTAGAACACAGTCAGTTACACAACATTTTTGCAGTGCGACCTTTTGTTTAATATATCTGTATAACAGTGTTTTGTGGGTGATGTTTCTGTGTTTTTCTCTTTCTGTAGGTTGAATCTATTCCATGGGACACCCCGAGCTCTGCTGCACCCAATGCTGAGGGACCCCCTGCAGAGTGAGTGTTGTCTGCCTCATGTACAGACAGACACACACACACACACACACACACACACACACACACACACACACACACACACACACTACCTACCCACCATTCAACACTACATTAATTTAATATTGCTATAGACGCTGTGTTTGTGTTTAAGCTCGAAGTGAGAGCTCTAATCAATAAAGAACGATTTTTTAAACCATATGATTTCTGTGAACCACAATGCCAATATAAGGTTACTCCTTAGGGAGTGTGTGTTATTTGTGTGAAAAAGTGCATATCAAATGCTGTTTTTATGCAGCAGCTGGTAGAAAAGTAGTTTGGTTTCACTTATTTCCAAATGAGTCTTGTTTTATGGCAGCTTGAGTGAATTAGCCCAAAGGTTGTAAATGTTGGTTTGCAGAGATGGAGACAGGAGCAGAGCTGTGTGGTGAAACTGAAAGGGAATAGATGAACAGAAGCTACAATTTAAGTTGTTTGTTCATTTTATTTGTTACCTTTTCCCCCATTTTCACCATTTTTTCTCCCAGTTTATCTATAACCATTTCCTAAAGTACTTGGCACTCACGCAAATTGCCTCTTGTAACAGTACCACAAATTCAGGAGGGCAGGAACTACTGCTTTTTTTTTAAAGCCACCAGACAAAAACTGTTGTTGTGGAAGACGTCAGCGGTGGAAAAGTGAGGGATGCTTTTTTTCACATGTGAAAGAGGCTCTCTGCCAGTTCAGAAACAATCGACCTTTAGTGGAGCATTTGTTGCACAAGTGCACAAGTAAAAGTCAGTGATATATTTAACACCTTTTACTGACAGCAGGTTCAGGAAACTGTTTAAAACCTAATTTAAAAGTGTGGATTGTAATATTAGGCTTAAAATCAACACTTTTATTTTATTCATGTATATTTTCATGTATATATGATATTTTCTTTCAGGATATTTTAGGATATTTTGGGGGGAAAAAAAACAGTCCAAAAAAAAAAAATCAGCAATTTTGAAAAATGTATTTTCATGTTTACTCTGTTCTCTGTTAATCAGATGCTTTCTCAGTGATGCTGTTACATTCCTTTAACACATGAAGAACGCAGTCCTACAAAGCAGAAAACTCTTAGACTGTTTTTTTGTTAAGCAATAGAACAAGAGATGGAGTGTGTCATCGTATGACGTTATTTCACGATAACACACTCCCTCTCGTGTTCTATTGCTTTTATACTACAGTCAGAAATAAATATATAACAAATAAATAAAATGGGCTGCGAACGGGTCATTTAATATGTTTTAATGTTCCTTTCCACCAAGTTATATTTCCTTAACAAGCAGCTGGTTGCTACATCAGAGCAACACGCTCCGCTCACCTGCTGCACAGCTGGCAGCTCGTTCTCCAGTTCCTTACACTAAATCCCAAAACTGTCATCACCACTGAGCAGCTTTTGTTGTTTTTAATTGCGGCAGTTTTATGGCTCAGTCCGATTTGCTCAGACCCTGAAGATCAGACGGCATGTTTGGCGAATGGTATTGGGTTCATTTCTGGCTGATTCCAGGTTGTTTAGCTGTTCTTCTGTCACAGCTGCAGACTGAAAAGCTGCTCAGTGGTAATGACAGTTTGGGAATTTAGTCTAGTCTCATCTTCAGAGTCTGACAATATCGGCTGACAGTCAAACGTGATCTTAAAAGTATCCATTTTCTGTTTGTGCGTAAGTAAGAAGTCAAACTCGTTGCTTAGCAGCGGCGTCTTAGTGGAGTGATACAGTGTTTATGAAAAACCTGAGATGTTGTGGCGAAATATCAGCACAGTTAGAACGTCTCTCAACAAATCATCTTGCGTGGTGGGAACTAACTTTTGTATAGCTTCTCACAACCTACATTTTGAACAAGAAAACACATGAATTAGAACATTACTCAGTCACCAGTAATGTTACATAGCTACACTGATTAAATGAGGCATTAATGAGTGTTCACCAGTCTGAACTGGAGCCGATCTGGAGCTTGCATGCTGACCAGGGACAAAAA
Organism: Pygocentrus nattereri; assembly: GCF_015220715.1. Taxonomy (NCBI): domain Eukaryota; kingdom Metazoa; phylum Chordata; class Actinopteri; order Characiformes; family Serrasalmidae; genus Pygocentrus; species Pygocentrus nattereri. The sequence goes on along the minus strand of NC_051238.1, from coordinate 13,835,362 downwards.
ACAACATGGTGCATTCAAACAATAAAAACAGACTCATGCATGTTATACAGTGAAATGAAACACAGTAGCACACTGAAAGCTCAGTTTCTAGATGTTGATATTTTTCACTTGCGTGGAGATGCTTAATATGGTATAAAATTGGTATAAAACTTTTTCATTATGTTGAGGTTCCCTGATATTTAAAAGAGGATTTTTACACTTGTACATTTCCATTAAAGTCTTCCTTAGTGCACATTTTCATTCCAACAAAGTAGGAGAGCTTATAATCAGTTGTTTGAAAGCTGAGATAAACTGAATAAACAAGAGGAACCAGGTTGCTCCTGCGTATTTGTAATGAAAACCTGCAGCCACACTGTCCCTTTGTGTTTAAGAATGGACACCTCTGGTCTATGACGTCGCTCTGGAAGCCCCTTTTGGCGTCTTTATCTTTTATAAAAGTACCCAGCCCTCTTTTCCACTGGAGCCCATGCATTCTAAAAGAGCCTTAGCGTGGTGCATAACGTGACTGTGATATAATGTCTGATGCGAGTTTAATGACTTTGGCCTAGCTTTTTCCTGAGGAGTTATGTATGTAACTTTTCCTCAGTTTTGGTGTGTAGGAGGGTGCTGTGTGTTTCATGGTGGATGTGTGTGTGTGTGTGTGTGTGTGTGTGTAGGCCAGGAGTATGTGAAGGGAAGGAGGGAAGCTGATCTAAAATTCTCTCAGATTTGAGCTTCAGTCGAAAGTCTCCTGCTCGCTCTCTCGCTCTGCTACCTGCCATTTTCTCTCAATTATCCCTCTCCATGCTGGGAGGAGGAGCTGTCCTGCATGAGCAACAAGCATCCGGACACATACACACACACACACACACACACACACACACACACACACACACACACACACAGAGTACAGCATCAGCTCTAAGTAGTCTTAAATAAACTACCTTGGGTCATTGCTTAGGCCAAACTAATTGGTTGACTAGGGAGGCCGCTCTTACCTAACATGGACCTTTACGTGATGTCATTAGGGTGAAGAGTAGTATTGAATTTTATATTAAAAGAATCAAGGATTCATGTGTGCTGTGCTCCATTGTGAGCAGAAGATGAACAGGACGTCCATGCTGTCTTCTGCGAAGAACGCCTCCGCTGTGGCTGGGAGCAGCGTGGTGTCGACTGCAGGGGCAGTGCAGCCCAGCAGCTGGTAAAAGTTCAGGATTTGTTGATGTGGTAGACAAATAGCACCAGTATGTAGGAAACCAAGGTAGAAGTGATCTTTGTCAGGTCCGTTGCTTGATGATGCTACTGTGGAATATTTTACAGTCAGCTTTTGTACTTGAGAGTGGATCATTGTTCCTTGTGCGCGGTGCTCTATGGAGCTGTAATGTAAGGAAGCCTGAGGCAGCTGGAAGTGCGAGTGTAGTTTTTTAGGGCTTTTTCGAAAGCCTGTTGCTATCCATGACAAGCAATAACAGACAGATGGAGACTAGAGGCAGCATGATGTCCAGAGTTTCTCACAGATTTGAAAAACACTTTGGTGCTGAGGCATAGAATAGACATTGCACATTAAACATTGAACAGATGTTTTTGGACATGAGCTAGACTCAAATAACATCTTTTGCTTCAATATCAGCTGCTGAAATGACCAAAATTCACTCCTCTAAGAGACAGCCTTTTCTTCTGATTACATCTCAGTAAAGTTTGAGCTAACGTATTGACTGCAAATATATATGCAGTATGTCCATTACGTTGCAAACTAGAAGCAAAAAAAAAAAAGCTTTTAAATTGTAATCTGAGTTAATGTTATGGCATTTTTTTGTTACAGGTAATTTTGGACTGTTGTAATCGGTCCATTCTTATCATATAACTGCTTATTAATGATTTTTTAGGTATGTATGACTTAATCATTAATTAACTTAGTTTGTAATATGAACATACCTTAATTAATTACTTAAAAACATCTAAAACAGGCTAATCTGTGCATACGAGGAAGTACACAGCTAAAAACATATCACGCAGTAGGAATATGTGCTTTTTGAGGCTTGATTTTTTACAAAACTGGGTCAGATTCATTCTTTTTTTCTCCTTCCAACATCTGGTCCAATTTCTGCTGGTATTAGCCCAACACTGGTACCTGTAGCAGATTTGTGCCATCTCTAACGGAGACAACACATAGGCAATCCATACTCAATGAACAGGCAGAAAGGTCAACTCACCAGAAAGCTACAACACTGGACTGATAATTAGGATAAGACAGGATACGAGGAAGCAGGAGAACTAGACCTAGAAAAATGGCAGAGAATTACAAATGGATAGACCACATTTAAGATGTAAAAGAAAGCAACAGTATATTAAGATCGCTGTCATATCAAACCTTCATAACTCAAACGTATTTTTTGTTTTTCATTTGATTTGAAAGCACCAGCAGCTTTTTTACATCGAGTGAGCATTTCATATGAACGGCTCAACAGAAATAGTGTAAATGTACTTGGAATAAAATCTAGCTAATCTAATACGTTTTTTTGTTTGATGTTTTTCCTTCTCCAATAAACAAATGTTTCCAAAGTCAGTCCTGGGGCCTCCACACTTCACCATTCTCTTGTGCATGTTTATATATATTCTTACATAGTAGCTTATATAACATGTATAATAGAGATCAATATAAATAGCTATTACACACATTAACATATTAACGATTCTTTAAGTAGCCTTCTGTATAAAGTATATTTTAAGTAAGCAAATAAAGAAATAATAACGTGATTTCTTTCCTTTGTATTTCATATTATGCTCTGTTTGAGAACCATACTAAAAAAAATTCAATGAAGAAATACAGTATACTAAATATACTGTATCAGCCAAGACATTGTTGGTGTTTTTTGTTTTGCTTCTGTAGCTACGAGACTAGCAATGCTAACACTAGAATTCAATAGTTACATAAATCATTTGGTTTTAAAGCTGAAAGCGTGATAAAATATTTAAGCAGCTATACATGAAAGGCACATGAATTGACTCTTTACACTTTGGATTAACATGCGCATTGTGGTCTGATTACTTTCCCATAAATCAAACCATGCTTGGAGGTGGTTCCAGACCACATCTAACACACACATAAATGGAATGTGATTTTGATAAGTACAGTTACATGAGCAGAGACGGTCTCCGTGCCAACTAGCAAAGGAATGGATAAACAATGAAAGGCAGGATGGAGCAAGTGTGAGGTTGTGGTTATCCACAAACTAAGAGCCTTTTTGCATTATGGGCCGATGAAATGCAGACAAGTAGTGTGATGGGGAAAAAAAGAACAAGAGTGTCTTTTTATGTGGGGAAAGTACAAGCAGCTCTCATCTGGTCAAACAGAGGTAGCATGTATGTGAAAAGTATAAATGGAATCTGGCCAAAGTTTATCCAGATACAATCTGGACATGAAGCACAAGTTAATACAAAGCCTGAACAGGCTTAAAGATACTCATCTCTACATTAGAGCTTTAGAGAGCTGTAACCCTAGATCTTCATCCCTCTGTTTGGCCATTGCACAGGATGTGCCCTGCGGTTCTGATTAAGGACTGTCAGTGGAAGAACCAAGTAGCATGCCGTCGTCAACTTAGAAATCATGAAACCTACAGTGGGGAAACTTCACAAACAAGCCATGAGGCAAAACTGACTTGTGTGCGAGTGAAAGAGCGCCTGATGAAAAATGAAGCTCAGTGCAGGTTCAGTTCTGATGCAGGCTTCAGAGAAACATCAGGCGTATTGCTAGCTGTTTCTCACCTGAGCCTCCATAAAGAGCACAGAGCATGTCCTGTGCATATAGCAGTGAGGGCTCTGACGTTAGTCGCTAATGGAAAGAGCCTCTCAGCAGCTTTGAGTGAACATGATCTATATCTGCTCACATAAAATATAACACCTTTCTGTGTGAGTGGAAAGCAGTGGGTACTGGGGAATTTAAAAGGGCATCCTGATGTTTTATTTATTATTTGAAAATATTCCTATGAGAAAATACATGAACAAACATGTAAACATTTTTATTTTAACATTTGTTTACTGTACATTAACCTTTGTCTTTTGAATATATGTGATTTAACACACAAGTTGACCTACAGAAAAACTCATACTACAAAATTGTCATCTTTCATGCTTGAAAACATTTGCATATATACTGTAGTTTTGATTTTATGTTGTCATTTTGTGCAACAAGATGCCATATCAACTGCTCCTGGCATGACATTCTCTGAGATTTTATCACATGTTCAGTCAAAAAACTTAAAATGAATGAATAAATAAGTATAAATAAAACAAGATTTATTTCATTTTTAGTTCCACACTATACATTCTCAACATTTTCCACCTTAAGACTCACTTATTTAGCACTATTTATAACTTTAAAGCATGCATGTCCACAAGAAAACCAAAAGAATAAAACATTAAAATTAAAATAAAATAATCAAAAGATTAATAAAAAAATAAAACATCAAAAGATTAGTCTATCATACACAAAAATCCTGTAGCAGAAATCAGGTAGAATGGTGCCAGTTTTTCCATCAGCTGATCTCAAGTGGACAATTGAAACTTTTGGAACTCGTTTTTAGAAGGAAGGGATAAAAACTAGATGAAACTAGTTTTTGTGTCGTTGTTGCAGAACTTGTATTAATATTGTTTACCATTTGAAAAGAATTGTTGAGTTAATAATAATTAAAAAAATATATATATTTTAAAATATCTTATGTTTTTTACTTAGTATTAACTCAACTATTTTTAAACTGATTTCTGTGATAATCTACCGTCACCTGAGCCAGTATGGACCACTGAACCCCCTCAGTATTAGCCTGAGAACTGCTAGAGGGTCCACTTTAGGTCCATGGCTCAGTGGTTGAGAAACCCTGCTTTAGTTGAAAACCTAATTAAATAAATGACTATTAAGCAAAGTTTAATGTTTATATATTAGAACCACAGTGATGTCTCATGGGTACAAAACAGCAAACAGCACTCTAAGACTTTTACATACCGTGCTGAGTTTATTTGTGCAATTTATTTGGATGTCAATTTTATTCACACATTTTGCACACCAACTAACTCTAAGTCACAGTTGTCTTGGGTGTTTGTATGCCAGCAACCAAGATGAATGAGCAGCTGTGACTGACCAGCTAGAGCTTTTTGACCAACATCAAAAACATTAGTTTGTCTTTTGCTTTGTCAAATGTGGTGCTAGTATCTGAGCTATATGTCAGATCACTCAAAGGGCCTAAATACTTGAGTGTTGAGACATATTGGTGTTTGATATTCAGTTAAAAAGCATGCATAGATAAATGTTGTGAAGCAGAAAAAACAAAAACATCAAAATCTTGACTTGAGATCATTTTTGTCTGTTGGAAAAGTAAGTACAACCCTTGTTTCAGTCATGCTACTGCCTCCTTTGGCAGAAACAACTTTATGTACATGCTTCTTATTACTGTCTACCAGTTTTTGACATCTAATGGGAGACATTTTAGCCTACTCCTCCATGCAGAATTATTTCACCTGTACAATATTTGATGGGTTTTGTTGGATATATTTTTAAAATCCTCACAGGCATCTACAACTTTCTTTCTGGAGGCCTCAGAAAGGCCTTTTGAGCTAAACATGATGATACCACACACTTTAATACAGACCAAACCAGACCCGATATCTGAAGACAAGATTCCATAAGCTCCTCCAGGATATTCTCTAATGGTGTTCTAATCATGAACATCTCATCAGGTGCCCTGATTTCAATTTCACATGCTTGAAGTAGCGATATATATGTCAACACTGTTTAAATGAAGATATGAAATTAAAATATCTGTATTTCCAAATATGTTGAGCTGTGGATCTATTGTGCGGTGCCATACATCAAGTACTAGATTAATTTGTTTATTGCTTTTTGCTTTGGCACCAACATGGCAGAGAAATAGCGCTGTTTGGATACATGGCATGGGCTGTGCAGGAGCACCTGCCTAACGAGGAGCCATTCTTGTAAGTGGAGTTTTTACTTTAGTCCGACACTGACTCAGCACTGGCAGGTGTTCGAATACAGGCTTTGAGTTGAAGCTGTTCATTTATATAACTAAACAGTTCACAGTTATGAGTAGTATTGATTTGCATCGTACGATTTGGATGTCTTCTTTACTCCATATATCTATGAGGCATTTCATCTCCTCACCTCTCTACAACAATCCTTTCCTCGCCATCTTGAGTCTTGAAATGGAAGTTGAAGCCAGCGAGTTAGAAAAAAATGAACCAGTCATATTACCCCACACACAATGCCAGGAGCAGATAACTTTCCCACACTTGATGTGGTTCTCTAGACCAATCCCAGGCCCGATAACAGTTTTAACATTTGATGAAACATATTGAACTCTTTGGGCAAATGACCTCGAGTCTGGAAAAAAGCTCTAGTTTCAGCTCCTGATGAAACTTTTCATACTTGTTTCACTTCTCCAAAACACCGAGTAGCCTACCCAAAATCAGTTTGCCTGTTTTGTGAAGAGCAAATAATATCGTTTTTTTCGCTGTGCACACAAAATGCTCCATAAAAATGCTCCAAAGTTCCACAAAAATGGTGTCCTAATATTTTTCATTTTCTTTTAGTTAAATTCAGTGTGTAAGAACTTCCAAGTGTTTGTCTGCCAATTGTTTTCCTCTTGATCACTAAGAAAAAATCTTTTAGGAAGAAACCAACAATCAAATTACACCTGCTGTTCAAAACTTGACAGCAGATCATTATTTAATTTGGCATTTAGAAGTAAAAAATTGCCCGTGTTTATTTTTATTCAGTTTAAACCTGTTGAGCCTTAGTTGACATTAAATAAAGGAGTGTCTCATTCTCAAAGTTTGGTTTTTTCCTTGATTTTAATGGTTGCTTCATGGCACAAGAAGTGCTCACCTTTTAAAAAAAAAAGAAAAAAAGGGGGATGACACTTGAATAGGAGTGAATAGGGGGATATTACATTAATGTAATCAGGTGAGAAAGTGAGCAAGCACTTCTTGGCCTCGTATATGAAGAGGAAGTACCTTAGAGAGAATGAACTGCTGCCCCCTGTGGGACCCGGGAGTGTATTGTTAGTGTTGTCTGCCACTGTTTACACTTTCAGATAGTTTTGAATTCCAGGTATTGCAGGTAAAAAATAACGGGAGCTCATTACAAAGAAAAACTGGTAAACAGACATTGTTGACTATTCATGCAGCAGCAAATCATTATGAACCAAACACCAGGTATTTATAGGTTTAACAAATGTAATGTTTACAGGTTAATATGTTAATATCATGGCCCTCCTTTTTTTGTTAATTCCTCTTACAGTCAGATTTTGTATTCACTCTATTCTTCATAATTCCTTGATTCTCTTCTCTAAAGAATCATGTATTTTAATTGAATTGTTGTGGAGTCAGAGATTTATACCCCTATTTAAAGCACACGTTCAAATTCTTGTGATCCGAGAAATGTTTGAGAGTGCTGATAAGTGTGGGCTCATTATTCTCAAGGTAGCACAGTCACAAATAGTTATTGTTTTTCCCCAAATAAACCTTGTTAGTCTTTAAATTGTTAAAGATGGCACTTTGGGGTCCACATCAGATATTTTTGATTTGTATTTTTTTTCTTAAATGGCCGTTTTCAACCTCTTTTTGTCTCTGAGAATTAAATGTGATGTTACTATCATGTTGCCTTTAAGACTGGTATATGTAAACAACCTCTGTTCTAATTGGCTGCCCTGTATTGTGCCTCGTTTAAAAAGCCATCCAAGCTGAAGCACTCCTTCTAAAGACTGGGCAGGCTTACTGGTTGTAATCTGTTAAAAGCGGTCACCTGCTAAGTTGTGCCTTTTTGTGACATTACCAAAACTAATGAATTCCAAATGGCACTATGTACTGGTGATTGAACAACATGCTTTGAAACATTAATGGTGTTTACATGTACATCAAACTCTTTCATTGAAACAAAAGACAAGGAAATTTAGAGTTCACTATAAAGTAGGCCGTTGAAGGTGTTGTTAAACAAATACAATACAGGCAGAAAAGAGCATTGGTGCTAAAAGCCAGTGGAAATCAATCACACATACCTATGCATATATACACACAGACTGTTCTGCATCCACAGCCATGTTTATACTCACTTGATCTCGGGCCCTTTCTGTCCCTCTCTTTCCCTCTCTCTCGAATGCACACGCACACTTAAGCTCTGATGCCAGGGGCCTTTGCCAGAGGCTGATGCCAGCCTGCACCAACTCTGTGTTCTTCTGCCCAGTGGGCCACTGGCCACTGTTGAACAGAACGTAAGCCTTTCTCCTGGACAGACCCCATCCTGCCTGGGCCAACGCTACACAGAGAGCGTGTGTGTAAGCGAGGGAGGAAGGACATCTGAATAGCAGTAGCTGAGACTAATAATGCTGGCACATTCACATGCACTCCTCTGTTCATGAATCATCTGTTTGTCTGGGCATGTGTGCATGTGCGTGTGAAGGGGAAAAATACAGGGAAAGAGAACAAGGTTCTTGAGGAAGATGAGAGAATGACTGATGCTTTTCATCTCTCAGGGTTTGGGTGATCTGTTTGGGGTAACTAGCCTAGTTGATGCTGATTATGGTTGTTGTTTTTTCCTGAACAGATTGCTATAAAAGTGTCCTTGGACTAAAAGGGGAATTAACAGATTTTTCAAAAACTGCGTAATTTGGTCATTAAGATGTAAGCAACGTCAGTCAGAAATGTTTAGAGAGCGGGTGACAGGCACTTCACCTTTTATTTATCCATATTTTGTTATTTTCAGTGTTACATATGTACGTTCACTAGTTTGTGACGTTGCCACCATTGTAAACAAACCTGAGCCAGTATGTTTCTCTATAATGAACCATTTCACATCAAACTGCTCGGACTGACTTTGTTTATATCTCACTGATTGAATTAGGGGTGCTATAAAGGATGTTATACATGTTACTATTAAACCTTTGTTGCTAGTCAGGATGTGTTTTAATTACATTTAATTACACATGTATTCATATAAACATGGACTGGAAATAGTAATGCTTTTTCCCTCCCTCCATGACGTGATATTTCTGATTAAAATGTGGCATCAGTGAGAGTCACTGAGCTAGTTCAATGTGTTTAATGATGGGTGGTGAAACATGATGTAGAAATATACATGGCTTAACACCTCCCTGTTTCTACACTTGCTGTCCATTTTATCAGCTCCACTTACCATGTAGGTGCATTTTGTAGTTCTACAATTACACACTGTAGTCCTTCTGTTTCTCTGCATACTTTGTTAGCCCCCTTTTACCGTAGTTGGGTGTTCCAGGTGCAGGGTAACTCGGGTTCAGACCACAGTGACGCAGCTTTGTGCAGCGTTGTACAATAGGAATTCAAGCCAGGCAAGTTTACGGTTTATCCAAGGGGAGGAGTCTGATGTTGACCATGACACAAACATAGAAAAGAAGACTATCACTTTGTGCAAGAATGTTCATTTTGTTCGAAAATTCACTTTTTATTTAGAAAAATGTGTTGGGACTGCCCAGTTCCTTAATTTCTCTTAAAGGGAGTCCCTTTACTATTATAGGTGATGCTGGACAGCTCCAGCCTCCCTCAGTTTGACCCATAGAGGCAGGAGAAAGTCATTACATTATTATGGAAGACTACAGGATAACATGAATTTAGTTTTTTAAATGATACAATACATTGTGCTGAATACCCAGAAGCATTAACTAACCAGGTTAAAATGGACAGTTTTAATTCCTGGTTGGCTTTAAAGAGCCTCAAATAAACAAACACAAACCTTCATCTGCACTGCACCTGAAAAAAAAATCAGTTTGTGTGTGCAACTCTAAAATGTCTTAGTCTTCTCAGAAAGTGATTTGTCTTAATTCTGCTTTACCTAATATTTGCGTTCTTGCGCTGAAGCAAAATTAGTGCTGAAATGTCTTTTTTCAAAATGCGAAAATCGTAAACGGAGTTATGAATAAAACAAAGTTACGTGGATGACCATGCCTGAAGCGCCTTCTCCTTCCAAGCTAACAGCCTATAAACGTTCCATTTATGATTATTCATGATTTATTATTTATGATAAATGATTCATTAAGCATAACTTATGATTTCTTCCTTCCGTTTCCCTTGACAAAGTTTTGCCTTTTTCTCAGGCTTTGGGAGGATATTAGAAATGGCATATTAGAGATGGCACTGATCTGATACCCACAGTCACTATCCGGCTGATACCAGCAGAAAATGCTTGTGTTGTACATGAAGGATGGTCTCTGACTTTGCTTTGAAGTGTGATTAGTGATATTTTGTGGAAGAGAGCCTTGAATGTGGCTCTGCCTTACTTAATTAAAAATAACATTGTAGAGCTTAATAGTTTTTAAGGGAAAGACAATATTGGATTAGTATTGGTCAGAGCTCGAGGTTGTGATATCAGCATTTGGGGGAGGTTGTTTCATGCCATGTGATGTGCGGCGTGTCGTATCATTAACAGTTGTGTCATGACAGTCCTACCTGCTACATTGTTCGTAGTTAAAAAACAGTGTTAATGTTAAAAACTGGAGCACTGGAGCTAATTTATTCATGAATTCATAAATTGTGGGTTTAATCATGACTAATTCAGTGGAGATCAGTAGTGAAGCTCTCTCTCTCTCTCTCTCTCAGTTCTCTCACGGATGGAGGGGTGTAATTAGTCAAGGCACTTATTGAGCCGTTGCAGTGAGCCGAGATGAGCTAACTGAATTTACTTTCAGGGCAAAACTTCCGCCATTAGTTTCGTGAAGGAGACCTAGAGTGTGCCGTAGCCATTGCGCACGATTTGTTTATGAGCATTCCACATTGTTCGGCTGCGTCTTAAGCAATTAAGATGTCAAGGTTGTTTACTTTTCTCTTAGGAGTGTAGCTAATTTGACAATGCTGTGAGGCTTGTGATGCGAGAGAGAGAGAGAGTGAGAGATGATAGCCTCACATTTCTTGTAAAGAAACGAAGCAAAAGCTATTTGGACCGCTGTGATGGCATGCCTTTGCCATTTGCATCCTTGTTGTGGCCATGCGTGGGCCTCATTTGTTTCTTGAATGAGAAAATGCACGCTGGCACCTGGAGCCATGCGAGCGTGCTTATTTTTGCGCTTGTGCGTTTGTGTGTATGTGGGTAAAATCCGACCCATTTCCCCATGTGTGTTCTGTTCAGAATGGGGCGTGTTATTTCTGTCTGAGTGGCGGTGATTCCTGGCTCCGCGTGATCCAGGCTGCGGTAATGGAGCTGAGTTGCTGTGTGTATGTCTAAGAGATAAATGGTCTAATGAAAAATTGAGCAGGCCCGTTCTGATGCAAGCTTATACGAAAGGAGCAGGTGAGGCCTCGTTAGTGTTCATACCTACAGTTACCAGTTACCTCACAGGCGCGCCCAGACTTTATCTAAAGAGCTGTGGATACAGCAGGGAAGTCTCGACGTTAGAGTCTAATGGAAGGATGCTCTTAGCACCTGTGAGAGAGTGTTCCCTCATAACATGTCTTGTGTAAGACTTACACAAGGCTGTGCCGGTGACTTGGGACCAGTACTTTGATTGTATGTGGCGTAGCTTGGCTCTAAAACTATGAAACAAACCTCTGCCTTATAGGTGGTGTATTCATCCCAAGGGATGTCAAATGTGTTGGCACCAATTCTGATCCAAGTCCTTTTAAAAAAAAAGAAAATCTGCTGATATTTGTATTTTGATAGATTGGACAGCTTATACCATGCAGAGGTACATTATTTCATTTCATTTACATTAAAGTTAGTGAAACAAATTCAGGTAAATTATGCTAGGCCACAAATGACGTACTGTAATTAATGTTACAGCCAAATAGAAGTGGGCAACATGCCCATATTTTATTGATGTTGTGATAAATAGTACACTTTTCTGAGCATGTCCTGGATATCGCCAGTACTTAAACAGTGACCAACTATACTTTTCACTACAAAGAGAGCGTATAGATCTCTGAAACTGATTTATAATTAGTTTAAATGGAATTAGTACTGTGCAACATATGAAACACTGGGTACAAATAATTATGTTGAGAGTTTTAATGTCAGATTTTAAACGTAATACTTCTAGTACATTGTGTATCGAGATACATATATTGTTAAAATGTCTTTACGTATTATGATATTAATGATATTATGATATTAATTATAAATGACAGTCTTTCACTATCGAAAATCCATTTAGTCTAGGCTTAGATTCAGCTTAGGTCTGGGAAACCAAGACACCTGCTCATCCAGTGTTTTTTCTGAAATCAAGGGTACAGTAGTAACAAGATGCTGGAACATTGCTATGAGGATCTGAATGAGTTCAGCCGTGAGGGTATTAGAGAGGTCAGAAATGGATGTCATATGATTAGTTTATGCCACTCCAACCCATCTCAAAGGTACGAGATGGAGCTCCATCACTCCACAGAAAGAAGCCAAGTACAAATAATTGAGATTGGATTGTGGATTTTTTTTTTCGCTTTGATCGACTCAGATGCCTGGATCGGCTCCGATGTTGACATTTCAGAATATATTGGGACATCCCTACTGTATACTGGTGCATTTCTTTACAGTTTACACTACAGGCTAGTTTTTTGGAGCACAGATTAGGCCTAGACTTGGACTAAACTGCAGAATCAGTGGCGTCTGGGAAAGCAGCCTTATAGCTTCAAAGGTTTTCAGACACCTTTCTTCTGAAATCAAAGATACTACAGTAACTGCCTCTACTTATCTGTGAATGCTTTACGCTAGATGCTGGAACTTTTCTGTGAGGATCTGAATGAATTCAGCCACAAGAGCTTTAATGTGGTTAGGTACTGTTGTTAGATGTTTAGTTCTGGAACACAAACGGCTCTCCAACCCATCTCAAAGGTATTGGCTGAAGCTCCGTCACTCTAGAGAAAGATGTGTTGCTCATGTGTAGCTGCTCCAGAGCATGCTGTTTTATTGGCATTGCTTTTCTGTGGGGACTATAAGAGTTGTGTATGTGCATTTTCAACAAACACATTGTTGATGCCCCTTTATCAGCAATGGGGGCACTTGAAAGTAGTTGAATTCACCATCATTAGATGGTGTCTGGATAGTTTTAGGCATGTAGTTTCTATATGTTGTTCTCTGCAGTGAATGTGGTTTGTTGTGGTTTTATCTGGGTTATTGGTCTGTGCTGTACATGCAGGTTTAGCAGTTATGTTCACTGCACACTGCATTTGCAGTGCATGCGGTGTTTGCAGTGTTATTATTGTTTGTGGTTAGTGCGATTGTTTTTTTGTTTTTTTTTGTTGTGATGTTTGTGGCGAACGCTCACAGTGCTGATATCCTCTGTTGCCGTGTGTTTGCAGTGAACGTGGTGTTATCAGTGATGGAGGGAACTCAGCTGCTGTATTCTCTTCAGCCTCACTCTGCCCTCAGGCCCATCATGCACCTGCTCCCGCCCAACTTCCTGGTCTCTGGCCATGACCTCATCCCCGGGGTTGTACCACCCACAGACAACACAGGTGAGATTACCCACGATGCACAGAGAGGAAATTAGATGGTTTTAAGTACTCCCTAAAGTAGTCTAAAGGATAATATTCCTCAGCTCCATCAAAAAAAAACCCCATCAAATTACACTCTATAACAACTCAGCTGGATCAGGAGACTGTTTGTTGCTATGGAGACAGCTGAACAAGCTCCTAATATCTTTGGTGGAGAATACACTTTCCTTTCTGACGTAACTGTTGTCTGTAAGACAGATCCAAAGTCCCTCGCACCAAAGCAGGGTCAGAAGTCAAGTTTTAACCA